>NC_057797.1:441327371-441539862 GCF_018294505.1 Triticum aestivum
CTCCCTCTCTCTCACACACACAAACTAAGACTCCATCTCTCTCTCTGTCACACACACACACTAAGACTCCATCTCACACACACATGCTCTAGGCGGAGCATTTGCTCCTACCACCCTTCATCCAACCTTACCCGTATGATAAACAATCAGCTTTATTTACTTGCATAACATGGACAAATTCCACTTTACTTTAGTAGTCAGCAAACTTATCATCTGTACCCTTATAAAAAACGAGTTGGTGGTGATAGTGTGCCTGCCATCTTGTAATACAGACCATATGATCTATATCTGAGGATAGAAAGCAAACTATGATAATTTTACAAAAGATACCCGCACCTCTCTCCACATCATTATCTCCCGCAACCTCATTGCTCAACAATTAAAAAAGGAATAAGTCTCTGGAACAATCTAGCATGCATGGTGGCCGCTGCCGCCTGCCGGCGCTGTCCATCCCCATGCCTCCACCCATTCCGACTACCAGTCACCACCACGCTCCACTCCTCCTCGCCTTATCTCTCATCTTTCATTTTTTCGATGACATTCTCGAGATACCAGTTTTCCGATAAAATTCTCGAGATATAATTAGTTTTTACACATGGAACTACTCCTACATGGGTCAATCACAACAGGTGTTCTGTAAAAAAATGCATATTGATGTTCCGTGCAATGCACGAGAATCTTGCTTGTAATTATATAACGCAGATCACGAGCAGGAAGTGACATTTTTTTCACACAACCACGTTAACATGGCCACGTAAATCACTAGCTAAAGTAAATACCATTATACTTATATCCCGATGCAAAAGGTTGAGTACATATCCGAAGAGTAGAGTCGCACACACGTACTCTGTCTCTCAGAATCTCTCTCTCACACACACACCAGTTACGTGACGCCCACTTAAGTAGACACGTATGTTACAATTTGTGCACCCGCGGGTACACGTCATGCCGCGCATTTATTTAAGCCGGAAGGCGAACCCAAACAGTAGCTGCATTCATTCCCCTCCCGCCGTCTCTTCTCTGGTCGCCGTCGCCCGGTAGCCGAAGGTAACAACATACGCCATACTCCCGCCGGAGCGGCGCTTTAATAAGGAAATTTTAGTGGCCATGCATGCATCTTTTTGTGCTAGCACTCCTATATAAGGGTTGACCGGTCGCTTCCTGCGGATATGCGCGGGCAGTGGAAGAGGAAGGAGAAGGGAAGCGGGCTGTGGAGTAACGTTTTTTACCACAATTTCCTAGGAAACCGAGTGCAATAATTGAGTAGTTTTGCAAAGTACCAGTACTACACCTGAAACGGTTCAAAACATATACTCCCTTGCCAGCGCGCGCTTCCCGCATGAAACGGTCAGCGTCGCCCTGGAGCGTCAGTGCCGTATTAATGCCCGGCCAAAGTGGAGGCGACCTCTCACTGGCGCCGGCTTTGAAGTGGCGCGAAGACCGAGAGAGCGCCGCTTCCCGGTGCACGCGACTGCTCTACGTCGAGACTGGCCATAGGCCCTGTTTGGATCCATGGGTTAGAGTTAGTTTGAGCTAGTTGGGGCTCAAATAGCCCTAAACTATCCAAGCATGAGGGTTTAAATTGGAGCAAGTTGCACCGAACCCACCAAAAAAACTATCCCACCCATGAGGGTTTAAACTGGAGATAGTTCTCATTGGGACCACTGAAAAATCACTTTTCTCTCACCATGAAGTGCATTTATTGTCAATCTAACCCTGTCACCCAAACACATCTTTGGATACAGTTAGTTCAGGGTTAGTCATGAGTTAGTCTAACCTCTAGCTAAGTTATAGTATCAAACAGGAGCAGTATAGGACATGCAAGTTGCTCAAAGCATACAGGAAAATTCGTACGTGAAAGGATTTTTTCCTTTTTGAAAACGGAACGTGAAAGGAATTTTTTTAGAATGCTCTTGGCATGTCGCTAACATGTGATAGTTAACTGACCTCAATAGACGGCAGAAACGCCAGCCTGCCGCACTTTGATAGAGACGAGGAGGGAGAAGTGATACAGGCTGCTGGATTACTAGAGATAGGTGTCGCACGGAAGCCAAGAAATATGGTGATAGCGTGGGTTAGCCATGTACTAGTATGATGTAACTACACTTGGCTGCCGTGTTTCGTACTCTTTCAGTCCACTATGGAGATGATTGGTTAATTTTATATCGCTGAATAATATTAAATATTATGAGTGCAGACGCTCCACCACGAGGTTCCTTGCTCCTTCTCGGTCGTCCGGAATCTATGTTCTTCCACTCTATTTTTTATGTGAGCTTTGTTCATCCTTTTGCCAACACGCGAGACATCTAGCATCAAGGTGCACGTGTTATGCAAGGATCGTTCCATCTATATGAAGAACACGTGGGACTGGAACTACGAGACGAACATGTACCCAGGAGTGGACGTACGAACATGAGTAATGTAGCGCAGTAAGTGAAGTAGAAAGGCACAAATCGTATGAACATGCGTGGCATATAGGGTGTGTTTGGTTGCGTTCTCGTCTCAGCATAGTTGTTCCCTCTTCAGGCATTCTCAAATCAACACCCCTCTTCATGCATGCTTCTAGTGTATTTGTGCTAAACTAGTGTGGACTCATGCACCCTCCATACACTCTACCAAACACCCAAAAGTAGGTCGAGAAGGGAACTCTTGGGCGGCATTTGTCTCTTACTACGTACTACCACTAAATGTTGTACGTGCAATGCACGGTGATGTTATGGAGTACGTGCCTAAGTACTCTAGTACTACTATATTAGTTGGAGGCACATATTAACTTTTATATTTGTTTACGTGTATGCCCTGAGACCTTCCAACTAGACGTGTCTTTGTCTCCATTTTTTGCGGAAAACGTGTCTTTGTCTTCAGGTCGCACTTTGTATCGTTCATACCACTAAGTACTACTACGTGTGGTCTTCGACCCAGAAGTGGAAGAAGTGGAGACGCTCTACCACGCTGTGTTTTTACGCTGGGCTCTACCACGCTGTTCATGTCCCACTCCTTTCGCTGATGTGTGGGACATCTAGCACGTGCCGTGTTTGGCACCCTTCATCGTAAGAGTTGAAACGCTAGCATTCATCAGAAATAAAAATTAATTATAAATCGGCAGTGATACTATTTTTTTGCGAACCAATCAGCAGTGATACTATACCTCTATATCGGAAAGAATACTACTCCGTTCGCCAACATGTGGGACGTCGACCATCCTGGTCCACTTGCCATGCACGCAGAACTCCAAGGGAGTCACCCAGGTCGTCGCGCCACAGTAACAATGACTAATGAGCCGTCAAATCACAGGCCCACTTCCCACTTTGAAGTTGCTTGGACGAAGGAACCATCATGACTTCGTTGAATTCCTCTTCTTGAAGAAAACTACTGTACCAGCAGTACTGCTAGCTACAGTAGTTACTACAACAGAGGCCTCCTTTCGTTCATAGGATAGGAATATGAAAATCATAGGAAGTGAGATGACATCCATCTCAATTCATATAGAGAAAGAGATGCCATTTGATGCTTAGGATAGGAATTTTTTCATTTATTCTAGGCTAATGTACTGGTAATTTGCTCTAAAAACTACAGTAGTAACTAGTAGTACTGGTACATGCTCGTACTCAGACACACACACACACTAACTACTAGTACGACTACTTCTCACATGCTGGCCAGACGCCGTCGTTCTCCTTCCCGGCTTTGTCGGTGACACCCCACCGTGCTTGGATCTCTGCCGACCTCTCTGCAGCAGCGCGTGCGTCCTTTTCTTTCTTGCGGCGGCGGGCCTCTCTTTTCTTGAGTGCTTTCCGACTTTTCCGCTCCCTATGTGTGGCTTTGGCCGCCTCTTGCTCTACCGCCCATTCGGCCTTGGCATCTTCAAATTCCTCCCACATAGTTGTGAGGTCGCGAGCGGCGATGAACTCGGCACGGTGGGATGCCATCGCTTCCCTACCATTTTGTGTGCAATCGTGGGCGGCGAGGAACTCAGCGCGGTGGGATGCCATCGCTGCCTTACCGGTTAGTGTGCAGCGCGGTGGCAAGAACGACGCTTGGTGAGAGCTCTGGGGTGGAGTGGCCGGACAACCGTATAGTGCATTGGTTTGTCAAGAGCTCAAGGACAGAAGATGAAGAAAATTTGGATTCCCCTTCAATCCTGGTCATTTATTACCGAGTAAAATGCATTGGCGGTCATCGAACTTGTCTTGGTAGCTCACTTTGATCATTGTATACGAGATATGGTGATTATACGGTCACTGGCTCAGCGTATAGCTCCGTATTTGTCTGGTTGACCAGTAAAATAGTCCGCATGCGCCTCATCAGCTCGTGTTCTTTATCTATCTACGCGGGCCTACCTGTCAATGGAGAAAGAAATACTGTAAAAACCAAAATTATGCTAGAGTCCGGACCGCTTCCGGAGCCCGCTCTCACCGCCCTGGCCCCTCAAGACGCCAGCTGCCCGCCGCATGCATGCATAGCAAGTAGTACTCCTTATGCGGAGGAGAGAGAGGCATTGACAAAGACAAGGAGTGGGCTCTGCAAGATCCCATCTCTACACGTGCTCCTAGGTATAAAAAAATAATTCTAAAAAAGGCATAAAAACAATTGTGTCTTAAAAAAAGAAAGTTAAAAAAAATTTGAGAGGAAATAGATAGAGAGAAAGTGAGAAAAAGCTGTAACCTGGGCATTACATGAGGAAGGAGGGAGTGGTGCACATGCCAAGTTCACTGGGCTGCCGTGTTTCACACTCCTCCGTCGTAAAAGTGGAGACAATAGCTTTCATCAAAAATAAGCAATGAATACTCGTTGCTCGTCCTCTATATCGGAAAGAATACTTTCATTCGCCGACATGTGGGATGTCGACCATCCTGGTCCACCTTCCATGCACAAAATTATCCTGGTCTACCCCGGTCGTATCGCAGGCCCAACCTTTCCCACTATAAGTCGTTCGGACGAAGGAACCATCATGACTTCGTTGAATTCCGCTTCTTCAAGAAAACTTATTGTACCCGCAATACTGCTACCACACGCGAAGACTGGACGGCACTGTACCACGTCATATCACTTAAACCCACTAGGCCAAACTAGCCCGCCTAGGTCATCTATTTTGGAACGGAGGGAGTACGTCTCTGCACAGCTATGATTTTGTGTTGCACGTCATATCACTGAAACCCACTAGGCCAAACTAGCCCGCCTAGGTCATCGATCGCTAAGCCTACAATTTTAGGAGCTAGGGCTATTGGTCGATCGACGAGGGATAAGTATAAGCGTACCACGAGCTCATCAGCCCCAATGTTTCTCTTCGGTGAGTGTTTTGCAAGTACTATAGCTCGCAAAGTAGCTAGCCTACTAACACCAAGAATCATCAAACAAGCCCTGCTGATATGATAAACAGTTCAAACTTACATCTAATCATGCCATATATTACATCAAAAGCTGGTGAGGATACATCTGTTTCCATAACTCAGAGAGGGTTCGCATGATTCACTATCAAACAAAAGTAGCAAGATCCGCCCACTCAAGACAGTGCACTAGCCCTAAGATGGTTTGATAACACACATCGTTCTAGTAATTAAACACAGGGCAATGCAAACTACCCTAAAGGATTAGCGCGACCAACTATTTCTTGTCATCGATCTCTCGGGCAATGACCACAGCACGGACCGCGGCATGGGAATCGATTTCTGGGGCGATGTCCGCAGGACTGACCGCGACATCGGAATCGATTTCTGGGGCAATGTCCACAGGATGGACAGCGGCATCGGAATCGATCTTCGGGGCGATGCCAACAGGACGGGCCACGACATCGGAATCATCAAGGACGTCCACCGGCACCTGCACAACCCTAACATATTAGCAAGCACATTGCAAATAATCAAAAATAACAACTATGGTAATAAGCCATTATTTTTTACCTTGTGCAGCTCACCGGGGGATCTCATCCCTCCGGGGGCCATCTCCTCATCCTCGATGGGGGCCATCACCTTGCCAGGGGAATACTGCTTCTCAACGGCGACTATCTCCTCAAACTCGGTCTTGAGCCTCACATAGGTGGCAATCAGAGTTCCTGGGGTAGGCACGGTGGGGCCATTGCTGTTCTTCCAAATTTCTTTGAGGAGATCGTCCGCCAACGTCCTCAACTCTTGGGCCAGTGCTTGTTTCTTGGAGTTCTTCGTCTCCATGGGTTGGCCCGCCAACATGGTCAACTCATTGGTCGGTGCTCACTTCCTGGAGATTGCTGTCTCCAGTGGGTTGTCCGCCGGAAACTCTTTGCCTTGTGCTCCAGGATCCATCAATGAACTGACAAACAAAAAGCAATCGAAAGGAAACCACAATCACAATGAAAACGGGAAAAGAATAGGATGTGAGAATCGGTCGGTGCTTCGCAAAAAGAAGATTCTTGGAATGAAAATATAGAAGCATAGCTGATTCGCCCACCTTTCCTTCGTTGGTACAGAAGAAAAATGGCAGAAGTGAGTAGCCTGGAGTGAGGTTTTCTTCAAGAAAGGGAAGAAAGGGCTTGAACGAGCGTTCCAGTGAAATGATGGTTGCTTCGTCCAGTCCAACTTGGAGGCCACCTTACCACTGCTGGTAAAGGTGTGCATTTTGTGATATGACGGGTCATGATGGCCACACCGGGGTGACAGGTGAGTCTCGACTGTAGCACCTCACTGTGATTTGGTGGATGGCACGCGGGTCCGGATGCTTTGAAATGTCCTGCATGTAGATAGAGCGGCTAGTCATATAATCCCTCCTTTCCGGTTTATAGGGATCAATTCAAAAATTTCACCAACCAAGGTAGATGGTGAGTGGTGGAATCCTTTTTGTAATTTGCAAAAGCACCCAATTAATGCTCTTGTTTTCTTCAAAAATTTATGTTTACCAATGTATTAATTGCAATGCATGCATGCATAAAGTACATGCATTGGTCAATTTTCTCTTAATACCTGCATGCAATTATTTAATGCACCTTGGAATCTGAACTTGTGATGGGGAACAACCAAATTGAGCCTTATAAAATGAAAAAACTAAGATTTTGAGATAAGCCCTATAAACCGGAAAGGAGGGAGTAGGAGTGCTCAATATTGTGCACCGCGACCAAGGCGGAGAGGAAAATGAGAGAACTATGTAACTAATGCATGAGTTTAATTAGTGTAGTTTTGTAAAGTACTAGATACATTTCTCCAATCACAAAATGCCTTGGTTCATGAGATTTGAGATTTGAGCCCTATAAACCGGAAGGGAGGGAGTACTGCACACGGTGGTCTAGTCACTTGTTGAAATCTCTAGAAAGGCAAATACTCCTTTCCGGTTTACAGGGCTATACTAGTCCCTCCGTCTAGGTGTGTAAGTCATCTTATGAAAACCAAATATGTAGTCCCAAAACACTTAGGCGCGGTGCATTAACTTCTACCTTGTTTCTTGACATATCAACCAATAAGAGATGAGAGGTGTGCATGCTTTTAATGACTTGCAATGGCTAGTTCATTGCATGCAATGCTATTAATTAGCAAATAAACATTGGTGACCCCAGGAGGAAATGGTGCTAAGCGCATGGACCTATGTAGAATGAGTATCAACCAATGGATAATGGAGTTTAATTGTTAAACAATAGCAATTTTGTATCATGCAAGAGCCTGGCTAGTACTCCAAGGAACCGCAGCACGCGAGCGTTGGCAATTGCCACGTTCGGGTTGTAGAAATCAAATTTCTCGGTCTTGTACGAGTTGATGAAGATAGGGGTTGCTTTCTTGCTAGGGTTGCTTGCTACATATATATAGGTCGGAGCCTCCGCGCTTTCTTGCTAGGGTTGCTCTATTCACATACTCTCATCCTCTCCAGATCTAAACAAGATAGGGGTAGTAACACTGTCTTTCTCCCTTCAAAAAACACTGGCTTTCTATCCTCACCACTGGTTACAGATTCGGACGTATCCCCCTCCACCGGTGAAGGGGAGGAGGGGCAGCATTTAGGCCGTCATCGATAGTAAGGGAGGAGACCCACTGCCGGCCGCACCGTTATCTCTGGCCGAGCACCAGCGCGGGAGGTCCTCCGATCCCTTCGTCGTTGCCTGTGGGCGGATCCGGCCTCCCGCCGCCCACCTATACACATCCTGACGACCTTCAGGTATATCTTTGTTCGAAACCGCCTTAGCTCTACTTCCCCAGCTCGCTACGTTGATGCATGTGCATCATTTTCTACCTCTCAGCCCCTCTCGATCGGATGGTCCAACATCACATATTTTTTTCTATTGTTAGAGGTAAAGCTACTTCATGGAGTCGAATCTTGTACTACTGGGTTCAAACAAGAAATAAAGTGGGGGTGGGGGAATTTAGTATGTACATCGGACTTAGTACAAACAGGAAGGAAAGGGGGTGAAAGTAGTATAGACTGGTCATCCAACCGGTCTCTTGGTCGAAAAGGGAAATACAGGGGTAACGCTATACACAGTGGTATGACTAGGACTAGATTTGCTATCCACACATAGGAGTAGGTGGCTAGAGTGAAGAAAAATGGGACCAACCCAGATATGTTTCTTGGATGTTTGTTTCTCGGGGCAACAAACTATGAATCACCACTTTATGCCCCTGTTTACGTACATGGTGCTGGACTGCTGGTGCACCCACTGTCCCATGCCCTTATACCAAATATTTAGGCTCCGTTCGGAATAAAGGGACAGAAAACATAGTTGTTGATGAAAATAGAGGAATAGGAAAGGAATGTAGGTATAAAACTATGGAACAGCGAACTGGAGGAAACTCTCAAGAGAATGTGTTCGGATGGACTACGAGATGTACAGATTTGTTTTTTTAGAGTAGCATGCTTGGCAGTATGAGATGCTATTTGTTTATTCAGCTGCATAGTGACTACTCTTGTCCTCACCTCACGTACCACACATAGGTTGATTTTTTTATTCCGGCAACACAACACAGCAACCTGTCTAACGCATGGCAGCGAGCGCCTGCCTCGGGCTTCCGCCCAAAAAATGAGCAGCACGTGGATGTTTCTAATCCTATGGAATCAGTACTACCAGACTAGCTTTCCTATGAAACACTATTCACCTTTCCCGTGTTCTGAACGGTTGGAAGGGAAAGAATACCGTAGGAATATGTTCCTACCAAAATCCTGCACCAAACCTGTGAACCGAACGCAGCCTTAGCTGTTCTTAATCTAATGTCCCTGTTAAAAATGAAGCCATGCCACTGTTATAAGCCATGACAAGTTTAGCCAAATGTTTTTGCATGTAATTGTTTGAGACTCTGACTATTTCCTCTGTGCCTTTTTGTGCAAACAGGGATATCCAATTCACCTGGTTGCTGTTGTGACCTTTTGGTGCACTGCACAAAACTGTTCTTAAAAGAAGTGACTTTTTTGCTATTTAACTGGAATGTCAGAATGGAACAGTTGGTTCATTTTGGTGGAACTGCACAAAGGGCGATCTGTGTTCCAATCCTCATCATCCATATTGGCGCCATAACCTTCCTTTAGGTAAGAATGATATTTAATGCATGTGTTCATCTCTATTTTCCGACTGCCATGAGAAAATAATGCTATTTTTTACTAGTACACTTGTACTCCCTCACTGACAAAACCAATTCTGAATTAGAAGGCCAATCATGTACTTGGTTTCACCAACTGGTGAGGAGAAAGAGAAACAGAGCATGAAGAGGAGGAAGAAGAAGAAGAATAAACAGTGCCAAGGCGATCTTGCTGAAGCCAGAGGCCTCAAGTCGAGGCCATTCAAGGGCTCCGGCAACGACTACCTTACATGTGAGATGATCCTCCAGGGAGCCCTTCCACTTCTGCTGTCTCACTTAATTAATTAGGAGTACTTAAGTACCACTAATTTATTACTGCCTAATTTTCCTGTTGGAGTTAAACAATTCTTTAGTAGGACCCTATGTTGAATCATGTACGTGTGTATGTTTGTCTATGGAGGTGAATCATGTGGTGGTGCATGGAGGGAATATTATTAGTGTCATGACATAATAGTGCTATTGTTTTGCATGTCAATTTACTGCCATTGGTTCAATGAGGCAATGTTTTGTGTATTGTCCATCATGAATTTGATGCTACTGGTTGAGCAATATGCTAATGTCTTCCTATCCTTTCTCACTAAGCTAATGAAGGTTTCACCTTGTTCCTACTTGTGCAAACATGGATCATGTTGTGCCAACCATACATTAAATGGAACTACACAAGACAATACAATGAACTGTATCCCAGCCAGTGCTTTAACTCTGCTGGAAGTTCTTGATAATCTTTCGATATAATCTCAGCACTGGTAAACAAGAGTGATTTCAACCATACATTTGAAGTGCACAAAAATATATACTATTGTGTGATTCCAGTGAGTGCTTTATCATCTCTTATGGGACTACATGAATAAGCTTTTTTTCTCAGGTTGGTACGGCCCTAAGGCCTTCATCCATATTAGTTTGATGTCATCTCTATTTGTATCGTGCTACTGTCATGAGAAACTCCTTTATCTTTGCATGTTAAAGTTTTGCAACCTATGATAAATGGCAATGCTTTGAGTGTTGAGTTGAGCTAATTGGCACTGATTAAATAAACTAATACCTCTCTTTAAGCAAGACTACTATGTTGCTAACGTTACCCATTAAGATAATGAGGGTTATTCTATTTGTTAGTGTATGTTTCATAAACTAGTCCCACTATTACAGTAATCTCACTCTCTCAATATATGTGCCAACAGGGATGCTCGATTTTGGTGGAACTACACAAAAACTTTGGGTGCTTCATTGCCTCGACAGCTTCCACCCTTTCCTGTCAGTCGCTAAACTCCGCATGCTTTCTTCCTTTGCTGTCAGTCGCTTGGCTTATCTCGGCTTCCAGTCAAAGGAAATAGTAATTGATATGCTACCTCACACAGGTTGGTACTGGTCTTTATCCTGATTATTGTGCCTGTCATATGTATTCGTAATTTGGTATTGTGCTATTGTTTGCCGATTTCATAAAGGAGTAATTTGGAGCCTGAACTCGCAGGCAAATCATTACATCGGGTGATTTTAGTAGAACTGCACAAAATGATCAGATGTTGACAAGAAGTGCCTATATTCATTCGAGTACCAACCGGCGTCAACCAATTGTCAAACTCCAAGTGTTAGGAGAGTGAACGCCAAAAATATTGCTTGGTGCATAGCCCAGAAAAACGCAGTCCAGTCTTTGGTCCCAACTTGTGCCTTTTGGTTATCGGCACATATGATAGCTAACTATATGGCATGGAGTCTAAAGATTCCAAACAAGTTGGTTGACACTTATATTCATCTGGCACTTAATTAGTCTGCACGCCAAGGATGCTCCATTTCAGTTGAACTGCACAAAAAAATTGGGTGGTTCATTTTCTCAACCGCCTCCTTTCTCGTCTGCAACGTAGAATTTTGGCGAGATACAGGACCAAGATGAGCTAGTAAACTAGTTGGATGAGAGTAGTGGCCAAGTTGCTCAAACCTCCCTCGGCATGAGGCCACTATTTGAGGATTAACCTACAAGCAAAGTCCAGATTGTCTGTGCTGCCTCTTATGTACTCGAAAGTTTACTCGTACACGAACTAATTTTAGCAAGAAGTACCTCCGATTGAACACCATTTACCAGTCCGTACCCTAGGTAATTAAAGTTCGTCCATGGATCATATTGGCTGTGATCTCAATCATTTGGATGCATAAACATACTGAACATGTGTATCTCTGAATCTTTTTGTAAATTATGTATGAATATTTTTGTGTGATCTATCAATCATTTGGATGCATAGATATGTTGAGCTTGTGTATATATGAATCTTTTGAGTTGTTGATTGTGAATGTTGGCTATGGATATGAACGTGTCCTGTGAACTTGAGTTTGATATGAATGTTTACCTTTTCTGTTGTATTTGTGTGTGAACTTGTTAGTATGCCTACTGTGGGGTATAAAACGCAGGTCTCTTATAAAAGTAATGTCGTGTCCAATTTATGTTTTCCCTTCTAACCACATTATATATATTTATATTATTACTATTATCGTATATTTTATAGAGACTTATATATACATTATAAAAACATCCCAACTTATAAAAGTAAATGTTTAACGGAAGTTGGCAAGGAAAATCCTGGTTGTTTTTGACTCACAGGCAAGGAAAATCCTGGTTGTTTTTGACTCACATGCAAGGAAAATCCTGGTTGTTTTTGACTCACACGCAAGGAAAATCCTGGTGATTGCGAAGATTTTAAGGACCAATTTAATAATAACGCGCTCATTTTTATTTTGAGCAATAACTCGCTAATTTCTTAATTATATATATAATGTGCCTTTCCGGTTTATTCTTTGATATTAATTGCTCCTTCTAACATAGTTCCGCTGTTGGTTATTAACTAGAGAGTTGTCTCGGTCATGTCTACATAGTTCTCGAACCCGTAGGGTCCGCACGCTTAACGTTCGATGACGATTTGTATTATATGAGTTATGTGATTTGGTGACCGAATGTTGTTCTAAGTCCCGGATGAGATCACGGACATGACGAGGAGTCTCGAAATGCTCGAGAGGTAAATATTCATATATAGGACGATAGTATTCAGACACCGGAAGTGTTCCAGGGGTACCGGGTAAGTATCGGGTCACGGGAAGGGGTTCGGGCCAACCCCCGACAAGCTATATTGGTTTAATGGGCCTAGGGAGGGATGGACCAGCCCACAGGGGGCTGGTGCGCCCCTCCACCAGGTCGGCCATCCATAGGGAAGGGAAGGGAGGAGGGATAGCCCCTCTTTCCTTCCCCTTCTCAAGGGAGAAAGGAAATGGGGGCGCCACCTCCTCCTTCCTTCTCCTAGTGCCAAAACAAGGAAGGGGGCCAATTGGGGTGGGAGCCCAAGTAGAATTCGGCCTACTTGGGCGCCCCCCTGGCTGCCTCTTCCCCCTCCTACCTATATATATGTGGGGAGGGGGCACCTAGAGGACACACAAACATCTGTTAGTCGTGTGCGGCGCCTCCCTCCACAGTTTACGCCTCCGGTCATATTGCCGTAGTGCTTAGGCGAAGCCCTGCACGGATCACTTCACCATCACCGTCACCACGCTGTCATGCTGACAGAACACTCCCTCGACACTTTGCTGGATCAAGAGTTCGAGGGACGTCATCGAGCTGAACATGTGCATAACTTGGAGGTGTCGTACGTTCAGTACTTGATTGGTCAAAACGAGAAGAAGTTCGACTACATCAACGGCGTTGTCAAACGCTTCCGCTTTTGGTCTACGAGGGTACATAGACACACTCTCCCCTCTTGTTGATATGCATCTCCTAGATAGATCTTGCGGAGCGTAGGATTTTTTTTGAAATTGCATGCTTCATTCCCCAACAGGAATCACAAACCTTAACACTAACATTCTTACTAAAGCATAATTACTCACCAACATGACTCACATATCACTATCATCATATCGCAGAACTATTATAAGGAACCAAGTTTATTTTGTCCAGTGATCTTCATGGAAGTTTTTATTACATCCCTCTTGAATATCTATCACTTCGGGACTAGTTTCATATGTTTCTTTTGATAGCTCAAACAAATTTAAGTGAAGAACATGATCATAAAAAGAATTCATCTCTCAAAATAATGTAAGTTAAGCATGAGAGAATTTCTTCAAAAATTTATTAACTCTCAAAATATCTAAGTGAAGCATGCGAGCATTTCTTCAAAAATACTAAAGCACACCATGCTCAAAAATATATAAGTGAAGCACTAGAGCAATTCCATAGCTCAAACAATTTAAGTGAAGCATAAAGAGCAACTCTAACAAATCATAGCATAGTTTTGGCTCTCTCAAATAGGTGTGTCCAGCAAGGATAGATGCCACAAACTAAAAGGAACAATGAGCAAAGACTCATATAATACCAGACGCTCCAATCAAAACTCATGATATGTGACGAATAAAAATATAGCTCCAAGTAAAATACCGATGGTCGTTAGAAGAAAGAGGGGATGCCACTCAGGGGCATCCCCAAGCTTAGTTGCTTGTTCCTCCTTGGATATTAACTTGGGGTGCCATGGGGCATCCCCAAGCTTAGGCTCTTCTTACTCCTTTTTCCTTCATCCATCGTGATCTCACGCAAAACTTAAAAATTTCAATCACACAATACTCAACAAAACCTTCGTGAGATCCGTTAGTATAACAAAGTAAATCACTACTCTAAGTACTGTTGCGAACCCATTAATATTTTATTTCTACATTATATCTACTGTATTCCAACTTTACTATGGCTCATACCCCCCGATAAAGTCCATAGATTCATCAAAATAAGCACACAACACAAAGAAAATAGAACCTTTCAAAAACAAAACAGTCTGTAGCAATCTGAAAACTTCGAATACTTTTGTAACTCCAAAAATTCTGAAAAATTAGGAAGATGTAGGAAATTTGTATTTAAATCTTGTGTAAAAAAATCAGAATTCGATCACACTTCTATGATATATTAAAATTGTTTTACTGGGTGCAAAAGTTTCTGTTTTTTAATCAACTATCACCCAACATGATCTCAAAGGCTTTGCTTGGCCCAAACACTAACCAAAGCATAAAAACATAATCATAACAGAGTCTTAATTGTGCAAACACTCAAGAACAGAAAAAAGGAAAAAATCAAATTTTATTTATTGGGTTGCCTCCCAACAAGCGCTATCGTTTTACGCCCCTAGCTAGGCATAATGCAAAAGATCTATGTATTGTCATCTTATTTCTAGATCCATAGAATGCCCTCATGAATGATTCATATGGTGGCTTAATTCCTGTTCTAGGGAAGTGTTCCATACCCTTCCTTTGTGGAAATTGTAATTTAATATTGCCTTTTTTAATATCAATCACAACACCAATAGTACGTAAAAACGGTCTACCTAGTATAATTGGACAAGACGGATTGCAATCAGTATAAAGAACAATAAAATCTATGGGCACATAATTTCTATTTGCAAGAATAAGAACATCATTAATTCTCCCCAAAGGCTTTTTAATAGTAGAATCCTCCAAGTACAAATTTAAAGAACACTCTTCAATGTTGGTAAGACCAAGCACATCACATAAAGATTTCTGAAGTGTGAAAACACTAGCACCCAAGTCACATAAAGCAAAACAAACATAATTTTTAATCTTGACTTTGATAGTAGGTTCCCATTCATCATGCAATTTTCTAGGAATTGAAATCTCTAATTCCAACTTTTCTTCCAAAGCTTTCATCATGGCATCAACAATATGTTTAGTAAAAGCTTTATTTTGTTCATAAGCATGGGGTGAATTTATCATGGATTGCAACAAAGAAATACAATCAATCTAAGAGGAATTAACATAATTAAAGTCTTTGTAATCCAAAAGAGTGGGCACATCACTAGTTAAATTTTTGACCTCTCCAAACCCGCTTTTATCAATTTTCTCAACAAGATTTTCACCCTCGGAATTATCGGGACGCCTTCTAGATAAAGTTGACTCTTCTTCAGCCCCTTTTTCATCAATCTTAATTTTACTATTATAAGAAGGATTACCATAGGAATTACCATAGTTATTAGAGGAATTTCCAGGAGAAGGCCTAGGATTAAAATTACCTCTATAAGCATTGTTATTAAAATTGTTTCGCGAGATAAAATTCACATCTATGGCATCACTCTTTTTCTCAATCAAAGTAGACAAAGGAGCATCATTAAGATCAATAGGAGCCTTTTTATTCGCAACCAACTTCATAAGGGCATCAACTTTTTCACTCAAAGTAGAAATTTCTTCAATACCTCCTTACTAGTAGGTGCTCTTTCAGTATGCCATTGTGAATAATTAGCCTTAATATTATAAAGCAAGTTAGTAGCTTCACCCAAAGTAATTTCCATAAAAGTACCACCGGCGGCGGAATCTAAAAGATTCCTAGAAACAAAATTCAATCCTGCATAAAAAATTTGTATGATCATCCAAAGATTTAAACCATGAGTAGGACACTTTCTTAGCATAAATTTTGTTCTTTCCCAAGATTGTGCAACATGTTCATGCTCAGGTTGCTTAAAATCCATGATTTGTGTCCTAAGGGAAATAATTTTCGCGGGCATAAAATACTTAGTAATAAAAGCATCTTTGCACTTATCCCAAGAATCGATACTATTGCGAGGCAAAGAAGAAAACCAAAATTTTTGCACGGTCTCTCAAAGAAAACGGAAATAATTTCAACTTCACAATATCATTGTCCACATCTTTTTTCTTTTGCATATCGCATAATTCTACGAATGTGTTAAGATGGGACGCGGAATACTCATTAGGAGTATAAGATTCAAAAAAGCGGCATAAATATCACAAGACTCCGCACTAGTGGAGAGAGGAGGAATTAGAGTGCTAACAAAATCATTATTATTGGTATTGGAAAATTCACACAACTTGGTATTTTCTTGAGACATCGCAACTTACGCAAACAAGAACACAAACTAAAACAGATCTGGCAAAAAAACGGCGAACAAAAAAGAGGGTGAATAAAACTGTCGTGGGAAACCACGGCCACCTATGGGGCCATGAGCCCCTTTTGGTTCAACGGGGGGATGGGCATGTTGCACAAAGAGCGAAGAATCCTAACACAACATGACAGAGATCACACGGGTAGTTTTACCTAGGTTCGGGCCGATGTGAGGTGTAAAACCCTACTCCTGCTTTGGCTGATTGATGGTGGATAATGGTGGAGGATGCAATGCTCTTGCCCGGCAGGGTAGCCTCGGGGCAGGAGTAGCTGCGCGTGTATGAATATGCGAGGGTCTGAATCCTATCTACGGTTGCCATGGGCCACCTTTTATAGATAAAGGGGTCACCACAGTGACAAATTAGTCTTTTACACACTGATTAGATAGGAAACAGTGCTATCATACCTAACTCTGCAGGCGGACAGAGCGCATTAAATGTGCCGCTTGATACGTATCCAACATATCTATAATTTTTTATTGTTCCATGTTGTTATATTATCACTCTTGGATGTTTTATAATAATTTTATAGTCATTTTATATCATTTTTTGGTACTAACCTGTTGACATAGCGCCAAGTGCCAGTTGATGTCTTTTGCATGTTTTTTACATCGCAAGTAATCAATATCAAACGGAGTCCAAACGTAGCGAAACTTTTTTGTGGAGTTTTTTGGACCACAAGACAACCAATGGGCCGAAGAAACACCTCAGGGCTGCTCCAAGGTGAGCACAACCCACCAGGGTGCGCCTGGAGGCCCAGGCACGCCCTGGTGGGTTGTGCCCACCTCGGGTGCCCCCGGGACCGCCTCTTTACTCTACAAATACCCCAATATTCCAGAAACCCTACGGGAGTTGACGAAAATCAATTCCAACCGCAACAAAGTCCAGAACCACCAGATCCAATCTAGACACCATCATGGAGGGGTTCACAACTTCCATTGGTGCCTCTCCGATCATGGTGAGTAGTTCTTTGTAGACCTTCTGGTCTATAGTTAGTAGCTAGATGGCTTCTTCTCTCTCGTTTGATTCTCAATACAATGGTCTCTTGGATATCCATATGATGTAACTCTTCTTGCGGTGTGTTTGTTGGGATCGGATGAACTTTGAGTTTATGATCAGATCTATCTTTTTATCCATGAAAGTTATTTGAGTTTCTTTGATCTCTTATATGCATGATTTCTTATAGCCTCGTATTTCTTCTCTGATATTTGGGTTTTGTTTGGCCAACTTGATCTATTTATCTTGCAATGGGAAGAGGTGCTTTGTAGTGGGTTCGATCTTACGGTGCTTGATCCCAGTGACAGAAAGGGAACCGACACGTATGTATCGTTGCTATTAAGGATAAAACGATGGGGTCTATTTCTACATAAATAGATCTTGTCTACATCATGTCATCGTTCTTATTGCATTACTCTGTTTCTCCATGAACTTAATACACTAGATGCATGCTGGACAGCGGTCGATGGGTGGAGTAATAGTAGTAGATGCAGGTAGGAGTCGGTCTACTAATCTTGGACGTGATGCCTATATAATGATCATTGCCTGGATATCGTCATGATTATTTGACGTTCTATCAATTGCCCAACATTTGTTTACCCACCGTTTGCTATTTTTCTCGAGAGAAGCCACTACTGAAACCTACGGCCCCTGGGTCTCTTTCTCATATTATTTTCCTTTGTGATATATTTTATTTGCCTTTTGTTCTTAGAACTATTAAACCCAAAAATACCTTGCTGCAATTTATTTTATTGGGTGTTCGATCTATAAATCTACTACAATTTATTCACGTCCATTTGCCAATTTCTGGCATTGTTACCTGAAAGGGATCGACAACCCCTTTAATACGTCGGGTTGCGAGTATTTGTTATTTGTGTGCAGGTGTTGTTTACGTGTTGTTGCTTGGTTCTCCTACTGGTTCGATAACCTTGGTTTCATCACAGAGGGAAATACTTACCGTCGTTGTGCTGCATCATCCCTTCCTCTTTGGGGAAATATCGAAGTAGCTTCAAGCTGCATTAAAAGGAATTTCTGGCACCGTTGTCGGGGAAGATCTTCAACATATATCGGGTTCCTAATCACAAATCTCATCTCCTCACAATTTACGTTATTTTCCATTTGCCTCTCGTTTTCCTCTCCCCCACTTCACAAAAATTTGCCATTTTATTCGCCCTCTTTTTCGTTCGCCGTTTTCTCGTCAGATATATCCTTTGCTTGCAACCGTGAGTGATTTTGGTATGGCACCAACAGATGATGGCCTAACTCCTAAGATTGGACGTACGGGCAGTTTGGATGCTAAAACTTTTATCTTGGGGCAAGGGAATGTTATGGGAAAGGAACTTATCCAAGAATTTTTCAATTGTGTGGGAAACCTAAGTCTTGATGATGCTCCTATACTTAGAACTACTAGATCTTATGCGGATGCTATTTCAGCACTAGTTCTGAAACTTGAAAGTAAATTTATCCGTACCCATCCCGCTTTGCAAAGATTGTTTTTGAGCTCCCCGTTATAAAGAATCCTAAGGCTAATTAGTTGGCCACTCTTGTTCTTATGAATGAGTTTGACTATATCATACGGGAAGTTAGGGAAATCTTTGATTTTTATGGTATGAATCGTCAAAAGCCCATAATAGATGAAATTCTTTACAATTGTGATTATGCATTAAGACATTTTCTCGCGGATAATAAAATCTTTGATGATAATCATAAAAAGGAAGTCCCCATTCTTGATGTAATTCAACAAGTTTTTAATAATGTTAATCAACATTTCTCTTGGATTGTTGCCGGAAATCAACGCGGTTATGATAATGGGCAACTTAATAGTGCTAAGGTTTCTATGGATAATATGTTTTATGTTGATTTTACAAAACCCTATGATGAAAACACCTCTAGGGAAATTAATAAGAAGGATGACAAAAGTTAGATCCTTACTTTATACCTAGCTATGGGCGTAAAACTATAGCGCTTGTTGGGAGGCAACCCAATGAATAAAATTTATTTTTGCTTTTTGCTTCCTGTTCTTGAGTGTTAGCACAATTATGCTACTGTTATGATTGTATTTTGTGTGTGTTTTAATTAGTGTTTGTGCCAAGTAAAGCCTTTAGGATCTTCTTGGGTGATAGTTGTTTGATCTTGCTGAAAAACATAAACTTTTACGCTCATGAAAACAATTCTCTTTTTTTAACCAGAGAGCAATAAAATACAAATTCTTTTTGCAGAAGATTAATATACAAATTTCCTAGGCCGTCCTAATTTCTCATAGTTTTTGGATTACAGAAGTATTATAAATATCCAGATTGCTATAGACTATTATGTTTTTGACAGATTCTGTTTTCTTTGCGTTGTGTGCTTGTTTTGATGATTCTATAGTTTTCTTTGATGATTTTTTGCCATAGAAAAGTTGGAATACAGTATATATAATTCAAGAAAAAAATATGAATTGGTTTGCTACATCACTTATAGTAGTGATTTGCTTTCTTATACTAATGGATCTCACAAAGGTTTTGTTGAGTTTTGTGTGATTGAAGTTTTCATGTTTTGGGTTCTCTTACAAGGGATGAAGGAATAAGTTGTAAGAAGAGCCTAAGCTTGGGGACGCCCCGGCATCCCAAGCTGTTATCCAAAGAGAGCAAGCAACTAAGCTTGGGGATGCCCTGGGTGGCATCCCCTCTTTCCTAACGACCAACGGTATTTTACTCGAAGCTATATTTTTATTCGTCACATACTATGTGTTTTGCTTGGAGCGTCTTGTAAGATATGAGTCTTTGCTTGTTTTATTTTTTGTTTTAATCTTGATCCCTTGCTGGACACACCTATTTGAGAGAGCCAATATTATGCCATGACTTGTTAGAATTGCTCTCTATGCTTCACTTAAATTTTTATAAGTTATGGATTTTCTCTAGTGCTTCACTTATATCTTTTTGAGCATGGTGTGCTTTAGTATTTTTGAAGAAATGCTCTCTTGTCTCACTTAGATTTATTTGAGAGTTAGTTAAATTTTGAAGAAATTCTCTCTTGCTTCACTTAAATTAATTTGAGAGAAAGAAATATTATGCTCATGATCCTCACTTATATTTGTTTGAGCTTATCAAAAGCAACACATGAAAATTAGTCCCAAAGTGATAGATATCCAAGAAGGATATAATAAAAACTTTCATGAAGATCATTGGACAAAATAAACTTGATTCTTAGTAATAGTTTTGAGATATGACGATATGATATGTGAGTCATGTTGATGAGTAATTATGTTTTAGTAAGAATATTGGTGTTAAGGTTTGTGATTCCCTATGCAAGCACGAAAGTCAATAGTCATGCAATGAAATTATATCCTACTTGTGGTGCATTATTCGGTCTTAATTATGCTTAGTGCTCGCTTATGAGATTATTCATTTCTTGGTTGGTCGCTTCTCAATCTTAAGATAGCCTTCATTTTGCACTAAGTATGATCACTACTTGTGCATCCAAAATCCTTTAAAACAGTTTTGCCACATGAGTCCACTATACCTACCTATATGTGGTATTCTTTTGTTGTTCTAAGCAAATTTGTATGTGCCATCTCTAATATTTAAAATAAAATTATCTTTTGTGTGCTCGTACCGCTCGCGAGGCAGTAAGTGGTGGCTAATATTTTCCATGCTAGATGTGTTATTCTCATGATGATTATTTATTCACTTGTCATTGCACGAGAGTAAGGCAAAGGTATTAGGGATGTCCTGAAATGAAAAATGAATTTACTTTATGTTGTCAAATAATAAATTCCTTGGAAAGTGTTGGTATGGAAGGCACCCGTGGATACGATTAGCCATGGAAAGTGAAAGTATGGTGGAAAAAGGAATAAACTTTAATTTCTGTTTGGGAACCACCTATGATATATCTAGCATGGAAAGTGTCGGGAACTCTAAGTCATTTTTGTTGGTGGGAAAAGTATGCCTCTCAAAATGTTTTTATCTCTCAATTTTCGCTTTGAGGTCTGGCACCTCTACAAAGCCCTACTCCCTCTGCGAAGGGCCTTTCTTTTTTACTTGATGCAATTTTTATTTTTGAATTTGAGTCTCCATCTTCTCTTATAAAATCACCAACTAGGAGGCACTATGATCATACTTGAGCATTGGGTGTAGTTAATATGTGAGTGTGTTTCATGAATGGATCAATGATTGAGCATGATGGGCTAGGGATAGCTTATTTTAGCGTTGATATTTTGAAAGACATGGTTGCTTGATATGCTTGAGTATTTAAGTTATCATGTCAAAACTAGACTATTGCTTTGAACAATATAATAGTCGAAATGTCCATGCTATAAAGAAAAGAATATGAGATGACATGTTAGGTAGCATTCCACATCAAAAATTCTGTTTTTATCATTTACCTACTCAAGGACGAGCAGGAATTAAGCTTGGGGATGCTGATAAGTCTCCAACGTATCTATTATTTTTGATTGTTCCATGCTGTTATATTATCAATTTTGGATGTTTTATAATCATTTTTATAGTCTTCTTATATCATTTTTTGGTACTAACCTATTGACACAGTGCCAAGTGCGAGTTGCTTATTTTCCCATGTTTTTTACATCGCAGGTAATCAATATCAAACGGAGTCCAAACACAGCGAAACTTTTTGTGGATTTTTTGGGACCAAAAGACAGCCAATGGGCCAAAGAAGCAGCCTGGTGGGTTGCGCACCCACCAGTCCGAGGGGAGCGCAACCCACCAAGGTACACCCTGGTGGGTTGTGCCCACCTCGGGTGCCCCCCGGACTGCCTCTTGACTCTATAAATACCCCAATATTCAAGAAACCCTAGGGGAGTCGACGAAAATCAATTCCAGCCACCGCAGAGTCCAGAACCACCAGATCCAATCTAGACACCATCATAGAGGGGTTCACCACTTCCATCGGTCCCTCTGTGATAACCCACAAGTATAGGGGATCGCAACAGTTTTCGAGGGTAGCGTATTCAACCCAAATTTATTGATTCGACACAAGGGGAGCCAAAGAATATTCTCAAGTATTAGCAGTTGAGTTGTCAATTCAACCATACCTGGAAACTTAATATCTGCAGCAAGGTATTTGGTAGCAAAGTAATATGATGGTAGTGGTAACGGTGGTAAAAGTAACGGTAGCAAAAGTAGTATTTTTGGTGTTTTGTAGTGATTGTAACAATAGCAACGGAAAAGTAAATAAGCGAAGAACAATATATGGAAAGCTCGTAGGCATTGGATCGGTGATGGAGAATTATGCCGGATGCGGTTCATCATGTAACAGTCATAACATAGGGTGACACAGAACTAGCTCCAATTCATCAATGTAATGTAGGCATGTATTCCAAATATAATCATACGTTCTTATGGAAAAGAACTTGCATGACATCTTTTATCCTACCCTCCCGTGGCAGCGGGGTCCTATTGGAAACTAAGGGATATTAAGGCCTCCTTTTAATAGAGTACCGGACCAAAGCATTAACACATAGTGAATACATGAACCCCTCAAACTACGATCATCACCGGGAGTGGTCCCGATTATTGACACTTCGGGTTTGCCAGATCATAACACATAGTAGGTGACTATAAACTTGTAAGATACGATCAAGAACTCTCATATATTTATGAAAACATAATAGGTTCAGATATTAAATCATGGCACTCGGGCCCTAATGACAAGCATTAAGCATAGCAAAGTCATAGCAACGTCTATCTTAGAACATAGTGGATACTAGGGATCAAAGCCTAACAAAACTAACTCGATTACATGATAAATCTCATCCAACCCATCGCCGTCCAGCAAGCCTACGATGGAATTACTCACGCACGATGGTGAGCATCATGAAATTGGTGATGGAGGAAGGTTGATGATGACGATGGCAACGGATTCCCCTCTCCGGAGCCCCGAACGGACTCCAGATCAGCCCTCCCGATAGAGTTTAGGGCTTGGCGGCGGCTCCGTATCGTAAAACGTGATGAATCCTTCTCTCTCTTTTTCTCCCTGAAAGTGAATATATGGAGTCAAGGTTGAGGGCGGTGGAGCGTTAGAGGGCCCACGAGGCAGGGGGCGCCCCCACCCTCGTGGACAGGTGGAGGCCCCCCTGACGTGGATTCTTCTTCTACTATTTTTTATATATTTCAAAATAATTCTCCGTTGATTTTCAGGTCATTCCGAGAACTTTTATTTCTACACAGAAATAACACCATGGCAATTCTGCTGAAAACAATGTCAGTCCGGGTTAGTTCCATTCAAATCATGCAAGTTAGAGTCCAAAACAAGGGCAAAAGTGTTTGGAAAAGTAGATACGACGGAGACGTATCAACTCCCCCAAGCTTAAACCTTTGCTTGTCCTTAAGCAATTCAGTTGATAAACTGAAAGTTATAAAGAAAAACTTTTACAAACTATGTTTGCTCTTGTTGTTGTAAATATGTAAAGCCGGCATTCAAGTTTTTAGCAAAGATTATGAACTAACCATATTCACAATAACATTTAGGTCTCATGTTTACTCATATCAATGGCATAATCAACTAGCGAGCAATAATAATAAATCTCGGATGACAACACTTTCTCAAAACAATCATGATATGATATAACAAGATGGTATCTCGCTAGCCCTTTCTGAGACCGCAAAACATAAATGCAGAGCACCTTTAAAGATCAAGGACTGACTAGACATTGTAATTCATGGTAAAAGAGATCTATTCAAGTCATACTCAATATAAACTAACAGTAATGAATGCAAATGACAGCGGTGCTCTCCAACTGGTGCTTTTTAATAAGAGGATGATGACTCAACATAAAAGTAAATGGATAGGCCCTTCGCAAAGGGAAGCAGGGATTTGTAGAGGTGCCAGAGCTCGGTTTTTAAATAGACATGAATAATATTTTGAGTGGTATACTTTCATTGTCAACATAACAACCGAGAGATCTCGATATCTTCCATGCTACACACATTATAGGTGGTTCCCAAATAGAATGGTAAAGTTTATACTCCCCCTCCACCAACAAGCATAAATCCATGGCTTGCTCAAAACAACGAGTGCCTCCAACTAACAACAATCCTGGGGGAGTTTTGTTTGCAGTTATTTTGATTTTAGTTGCATAAAGCATGGGACTGAGCATCCCGGTGACCAGCCATGTTCTCGTGAGTGAGGAGCGGAGTCCACTCCTCTTGAGAATAACCCGCCTAGCATGAAAGATACAGACAACCCTAGTTGATACATGAGCTATTCGAGCATACAAAATAGAATGTTTATTTGAAGGTCTAGAGTTTAGCACATACAAATTTACTTGGAACGGCAGGTAGATACCGTATATAGGTAGGTATGGTGGACTCATGTGGAACAACTTTGGGGTTTATGGAATTGGATGCATAAGCAGTATTCCCGCTTAGTACAAGTGAAGGCTAGAAAAAGACTGGGAAGCGACCAGCTAGAGAGCGACAATAGTCATGAACATGCATTAAAATTAATCAACACCGAATGCAAGCATGAGTAGGATATAATGCACCATGAACATAAATATTGCAGAGGCTATGTTGATTTTGTTTCAACTACATGCGTGAGCATGTGCCAAGTCAAGCCACTCGAATCGTTCAAAAGAGGATACCACCCTATCATACCACATCACAACCATTTTAATAGCATGTTGGCATGCAAGGTAAACCATTATAAGCTCCTAGCTAATTAAGCATGGCATAAGCAACTACAATCTCCATTTGTCATTGCAAACATGTTTATTCATAATAGGTTCAATCAGGAACGATGAACTAATCATATTTACAAAAATAAGAGAGGTCGAGTTCATTCCAGCTTTTCTCATCTCAATAAGTTCATCATATAATCATCATTATTGCCTTTCACTTGCATGGCCGAATAGTGTGGAAAATAATAATAGTACATGTGCATTGGACTAAGCTGGAATCTGCAAGCATTCAATTCAAGAGAGAAGACAAGGTAATATGGGCTCTTTGTTAGATCAACAATAATGCATAGGAGAGCCACTCAACATTTTAATCAAGGTCTTCTCCTCTCAACCCCCAAAGAACAAGAAAGAAATAAAACTATTTACACGGGAAGGCTCCCAACAAGCAAAAGAAGAACGAGAAATCTTTTTCGTTTTCTTTTTAATTATTACTACTACAAAATTAAAAGTTAACTAACTAAAAGCTACAACTAATTTTTTTGTTTTTTATTAAGGTTTATTAAACACACAAGAAGGAAGCATAAAAAGGAAAATAAACTAGCATGGATGATACAATGAAAAAGTATGAGCACCGACTAGCATGAGTGTGTGAACATGAATGTAATGTCGGTGAGAAATACGTACTCCCCCAAGCTTAGGATTTTGGCCTAAGTTGGTCTATGGCCACGACTGGCCTAACATATATCCAAAGTAATAGTTGGGGTCGTACTGAGAAGAATCCCCTTGGTGCCACTGGTTGGCGATCTCTTCCGGATTCCACTGATAAACAGACTGCCGGTGAGGATCAAATTGTGGTTCCGGCTCTGGCTCTGTAGCTGGTGTGGGGTTTCGGTAGGCGTGGATGGCCTCCGGCAGAACAAGGTACTTGCCTGCAGATAAGTCAAACAAGGAAGGAGCAATCAAAGTAATAGTCTCAGGGTGATTTTTATCAAATATCAGCTTATACTTAAGAATCTTTTCGTTATTCTTAATGATAAAATCATGTGCTACCATACTCTTATAGTCTAGAAAAACAGGAGGTAGCAACTTCTCTTCCTTCTCATAATGCCTAATAGGTATGTTAAAGTGTGCAGCGAGGCGCGAGGCGAAGATGCCTCCAAGGACGGGGCCCTTAGTACGGTTAAGATGTAACCGCTTTGCAACAATAGCGCTCATACTAAATGTGTCATCACGGAACAAGGCATGTCACAAAATAACAATATCAGGGGCACTAAGGTTGCCATAGTTTCCGCGACCAATTAAGCATCTACTAGCAAATATTGCGAAGTAACGTAAAACAGGAAAATGTATGCTAGTAATTCTTGCATTGGAAACTTTCCTCGTTTCCCCTACAGCAATTGTATCAATAAACCCTTCCACATCGTCATGATGTGGTTCCTCTATGCTGCCCTCGAAAGGGATCAAACAAACCCGACAAAAATCAAGAAGTGACATCTCCTTATGCTCATCATATAAATAAAATTCCACCGTAGGTGGTGAGCTCCTAACATGGAAATGAAAGTTTTGCACAAAGATATTGGTGAGTAAGAGATAATGTTCGCGTTGGTCGTGGAGGAAGGCGGTGAGGCCTGCATTCTCAGCCAATTCATTGAAATCATCATAAATCCCGGCTGCTCTCAAGAAATCATCACAAGGCCATTCACACGGCCGGACCTCTATAGTACAAGGGAGATTATACTTGGGCTTCTTGTTCTCTTCACTTTGTTTATCCTTCGAGCTTCGGCTCGATGAGCCCCTCAAAAATCTCTTCATCTTTTCCTGAAAATTTCTGAAATTGTTAGTAACTTCAAAATAAAAGTGAACCAAACTCAACAAAATTGATAGCAACTACTCCTACAAGTGCCTAGAGACAATATCATGCATCAAAACTACTTTTGGCCACATAAATTTGACATGCAAGCTCAAGAACAGGGTCACCTAAGCAGCAAAAATATGCAATGAATAAAGCACTAGAGCAAAAACTAATTGGACCATTGGAGGAGTCACATACCAAAGAACAATCCCCCAAAGCAGTTTTGTGAATGGAGCTTTGAGCTAGGAGATCGAAAATGGCAGCAAGATGATCTTGGACTCGGGTTTGAGCTGTCTAGTAATGTTTTGGGGAGGCAGAAAGAGTGTGTGGTAGCTGGAATAAGTGGAGGGGAGCCACCGTGGGCCCGCGAGGCAGGGGGCCATGCCCAGGGGCGGGCGTGCCCTGGACCCTTGTGGCCAGGTGCTTGCTCCCCCTGCTGTGTTCTCAATGCCAGATATTCTCAAATATTCTAGAAAAAATCATATTTAATTTTTAGGGCATACGGAGAACTTTTATTTCTGGGGTATTTTTTATTGCATGGATAATTCAGAAAATAGACAGAAATTACTATTTTTGCTTTATTTAATATAAATAACAGAAAGTAAAAAGAGGGTAAAGAGAGTTGTGTTATCTAAATTCATCCATCTCATGCTCATCAAAAGGAATCCACTAACAAGGTTGATCAGGTCTTGTTAACAAACTCATTCCGAATAACATGGAACCGGAGAATTTTCGAATAACACTAGGTTACCTCAACGGGGATATGCATGTCCCCGACAATAAGAATATCATATTTCTTCTTGACAGTAGGAAGCAGAAATTCAAAACCTCCAATAGTAATTGTTGAAATTTTTCTAATAGAATTGATACTGTGGACTTGAGGTTGTTTCCTCGGAAAGTGTACTGTATGCTCATTAGCATTAACATGAAAAGTGACATTGCCTTTGGTGCAGTCAATAACAGCCCCTGCAGTATTCAAAAAGGGTCTTCCAAGAATAATAGACATACTATCGTCCTCGGGAATATCAAGAATAACAAAGTCCGTTAAAATAGTAACGTTTGCAACCACAACAGGCACATCCTCACAAATACCGACAGGTATAGCAGTTGATTTATCAGCCATTTGCCAGGATATTTCAGTAGGTGTCAACTTATTCAAATCAAGTCTACGATATAAAGATAGAGGCATAACACTAACACCGGCTCCAAGATCACATGAAGCAGTTTTAACATAGTTTCTTTTAATGGAGCATGGTATAGTTGGTACGCCTGGATCTCCAAGTTTCTTTGGTATTCCACCCTTAAAAGTATAAGTAGCAAGCACGGTGGAAATTTCAGCTTCTGGTATCTTTCTCTTATTTGTAACAATTTCCTTCATATATTTAGCATAAGGATTCATTTTAAGCATATCAGTCAAATGCATACGCAAAAAGATAGGTCTAATCATTTCAGCAAAGCGCTCAAATCCTCATCATCCTTTTTCTTGGATGGTTTAGGAGGAATAGGCATGGGTTTCTAAACCCATGGTTCTCTTTCCTTGCCGTGCTTCCTAGCAACAAAGTCTCTCTTATCAGAATGTTGATTCTTTGATTGTGGGTTATCAAGATCAACAGCAGGTTCAATTTCTACATCATTATTATTGCTAGGTTGAGCATCAACATGAACATCATCATTAACATTATCACTAGGTTCATGCTCATTACCAGATTGTGTTTCAGCATCAGAAATAGAAATATCATTGGGATTCTCAGGTGTGTCATCAACAGGTTCACTAGAGGCATGCAAAGTCCTATCATTTTTTCTTTTTCTGCCTCTTAGAAGGACTAGGTGCATCAATATTATTTCTCTGAGAATCTTGCTCGATTCTCTTAGGATGGCCCTCAGGATACAAAGGTTCCCGAGTCATTTTACCAGTTCTAGTAGCCACTCTAACAACAAAACCATTATTTTTACTATTCAATTCATTGACAAAATCATTCTGAGCTTTAAGTACTTGTTCTACTTGAGTGGTAACCATAGAAGCATGTTTGCAAATGAGTTTTAGTTCACCTTTAACATTAGCCATATAATCACTCAAGTGTTCAATCATGTCAGCATTATGTTTCAATTGTCTACGAACATAAGCATTAAAATATTCTTGCTTAACCATAAAGTTATCAAATTCATCCAAACATTGGCTAGGAAAATTAGTAGGAGGGATTTCTGCTTTATCATATCTATAGAGAGAAATTACCTTTACTACCTGTGTCGGGTTATCAAGACCATGTATTTCTTCAACATGCGGTAAATTAAGACCATGCATTTCTTCAATAGGAGGCAAATTCTTAACATCTTCAGCTTTAATACCTTTTTATTTCATAGATTTCTTTGCCTCTTGCATATCTTCAGGACTGAGAAATAGAATACCCCTTTTCTTCAGAGTTGGCTCAGGAATTGGTTCAGGAATTGGATCAAGGATTAGATCAGGAAGTGTCCAATTATTTTCATTAGTCAACATATTATTCAATAGAATTTCAGCTTCATCTGGTGTTCTTTCCCTGAAAACACAACCAGCACAACTATCCAGGTGGTCTCTGGAAGCATCGGTTAGTCCATTACAAAAGATATCAAGTGTCACATCCCTAGCTTCTGGCATTGCTCTAGCCTAGCCTCATGTGTGCATCATGTTTAACTTTTGAATGAACTTGAAATGGGGATTGCTCAAACCCTAGCATTAAAGGAATTCACTAGGTTCACCTAAAATACTTTCAAGCAAGTCCAAATGGCTTTCAAAAATGTTCATGATTTTTGACAAAGGTGAAAAACCTCTACCAAAAATGATGCCAATATTTTTGGGCCATTATGGATTTTTGAATAATCCATATTGTATTTGAATTGGGGCATTTAAATACTATTAATATTTTTAAATGCTCCAACAATTCTGAAAATTGATAAGGGTCACTGGAATAATTCAGAAAGCACCCATATTTATTTCCAGGATTTTATAAAATGATTTGATATTTAAAACAAATCAAAAACAAATTGCAGAAATAGAAAAAAATAAAACAGAACAAAAATAAAGGGGAGAGAGGCCACCTGGGCCACTTACCTGGCCTTACCCGCGCAGCCACCAGAGCCGGCCCAGTTCCCCCAGCCGGCCCAGCCCACTTCCTCCTCCCTTGTCCTCTTCCTCCTCTGCCAGGAGGACGAGCAGAGGCGAGGCGTGGCGCGCGTCGACGCCGGCCACCTCCTGCTTCGCGCTGGAGGCCTCCCCCTTCGAGCCTATCCATGCGTGGAGATGCCACGCAGCTGCCCCGCACCGCTCTCACTCTCCCTCGCCCTCCCCTTCTTCCCCTGCTCTCTCTCCCTCTCACCCGAGAACACAGCCGTCGCCACCGACGCCGTTCGCCGCGGCCACCATCCCCCTCTCGCCTCCCCGACGCCTCCCAGAGCTCCGCAAGTCCTCCCTCGTCCTCCTCGTCGTCTCACGCGACCAGAAGAGCCCCGGAACGCCGCCCCGACGTTTTCCCCCTCGCCGGTCGCCGAGGATCTGCTCCGTCGAATTCGGCCACTCCGGCGCGTCTCCGAGCCCACTGAGCCACCCTGCTGCATCCCTGTGAGCTTGCCGTCGTTTCCCCTCACCTCTCTCTCTCGCGCGCACCCTGTAGCCGCCGCCCCACAAGCACCCGAAGCCGCCGTCCGCCATGGCCGGTGAGCTTCGTGCTCCCTGGGTCCTCCACCTGTGCTCGTTGCCTTCGGGTGCTCCTGACGACCCCAGTAACCCGTAGAGACCCTCAGCTGACCTCGCCGTGCCGTGTAACGCCGAACCCGAGCACGCCCGAGCTCCGGCCGCCGCTGCCAAGATCGGGGCCGTCGTCTCCGGCCGCCCTAGCTGCTGCTGCTTGCTGAAACGGGCGCGGGTGAGCTCCAGCTCCCCGTAGCCGCTCTCCTCCGTCCATTTGGACGCCGGAGGAGCGAACCCGAGCCCTCCGCCGCGCCTGTTGCCACCGGCGACGAACCGCCGGCGTGTTAGGCCCTGTTGACCAGGGGTTTGACCCCCCTGGGTCGATGACAGGTGGGGCCAGCCCCCCTGTTAATTAGTTAGTTTATTTTAATTTAATTACCCCCCCTGCTGACGCTGACATGTGGGCCCTAGTGTCTTAATCCTTAATTAAACTAAAATAAACCCCCCTGTTAACCTGTGACGCTGACTAATGGGACCCCCTGGTCAGGTTTGACCCGGGCAGCCCTGTTGACTTGCTGATGCAAGCATGACGCACTGCTGATGTCATAAAGTATTTTCTGGATTTAATTATATTCAAGAAATTCCAGAAAATGCCTAAAACTTCTAAAATTCATAGAAAATTAACCGTAACTCCAAATTTAATAAATTATATATGAAAAATTATCAGAAAAATTCAAGGAATCCATCTGTACCATTTTCATGCATGTTAGAACAACTTATCACTACTGTTTAGAGCAAATGAAGTGAATGACATTTAAATAATCACATATGGAGTTTGAATTTGAATCTTGTATTCAAACCAACTTCATTTAATCTGTTGCTAGTTGCATTAGCTCAAAACACATTCATATTGCCATGTCATGAGCATGCATCATATTGTGCATTGCATTGATTGTATTTCTTCTTTGTTGCCGGTATTTGTCCCCTCTCGATAGACGTGATACCGATGATGTGATCGTTGACACTGATGAAGACTCAATGTTATCTTCAGAAGTGCCAGGCAAGCAAAACCCCCTTGTTCATTCCGATACAATCCTACTCTCTCGCTCCTGCTCTCTTTTAATGCATTAGGACAACACCGATTTTTCTGTTACTTGCTGCGGTAGCTGAACCCCTTTATCCTTTGCATGACCTGTCATTCCACAGTAAATAGATGAAACCCACTAGCATGAGTAGGAGTTGTTTGAGCCCTGTTGTGCCTACTCATTCATGTTTGTTTGTCATGCCTGCTACTGCTTAGAGTTGAGTCAGGTCTGATTCATCGGGAATGAATCAGAGGCGTGTGAACATGTCCTACTGTGTGTGAGCTAAGTGTGTGAACACGATTTGGTAAAGGTAGCGGTGAGAGGCCATGTAGGAGTACATGGTGGGTTGTCTCATTGCAGCCGTCCTCAGGAACTGAGTTCTGTGTTTGTGATCCATGATTCAGCTACTACCACGCATTGGGCCCGAAACCAATGGACCCTCTCGGCTTCTTAATCACCCTTGTCCTCTGTCCAGGAGTTGCAAGTAGTTTCTGGTGTTTGTAGTATGCTGGAGGCCGTGGACAGCGCTGACCGTAGGGGTGGGCTGTGATGCGGTAGGCACATGGCCGGGTAAACCGGGCACCCGTTTGGTGTCACGGAACCCTGTACACATCGTTTGGGGCTGTGAGCGAAACTCCGGCCGGATCTCCTCATGGATGGAACCCGAATAGGCGATAAACCTGGACTAGAGACTTGAGTGTTTAGGCAGGCCGTGGCCGACACCCACATTGGGCTTCCGCTTGAAGGTTGCCGAGTACATGTCGTGTAAACGGCGGTAAGTGGTGAGAGCGTGTGTGAAGAAGTATACCCCTGCAGGGTTAATATGATCTATTCGAATAGCCGTGTCCACGGAAAAGGACCTCTGGGTTGCTTATATCAGTTCATAGACAAGTGAAAGTGGATACTCTAAAATACGCAAGATAAGCGTGAGTGCTATGGATGGCGTTCTCGTAGGGAGACGGGAGCGGATCCATAGTGGTGTATTGATATGGTGAATATGTGGACTCGAGTGCGCCACCTCAAAAAAGTTACTCGCAGTCGTAGTTCAGGATAGCCACCGGGTCAAAGCTGGCTTGCTGCAGTTAAACCCCACCATCCCTTTGTTGATAATGATGCATATGTAGATAGTTCTGATGTAAGTCTTGCTGGGTACATTTGTACTCACGTTTGCCTATTTTATGTTTTTGCAGAGAGACTTCGGTCTCGCTAGTAGTTTCACGTGGACTTCGACGTTTAGCTTGATACCTCAGCTACGATCTTGTGCCCTCGGCAGGATCTGATAGATAGTCAGGCTTCTCAGCCTTTTTCATTTATAGTTGTCTGTACTCAGACATGATAGTTTCCGCTTGTGCTTTGACTTGTATGCTCTGAGTGTTGGGTCATGAGACCCATGTTTGTAATATCTCGCTCCTCGGAGCCTATTGAATAAACTACTTGAGTCGTAGAGTCATTTTGTGATGCCATGTTGTATTGCACATATCGAGCATATTGTGTGTATGTTATTGAAATGCTTGGTATGTGTGGGATCTGACCATCTAGTTGTTTATCTTTAGTAGCCTCTCTTACCGGGAAATGTCTCCTAGTGTTTCCACTGAGCCATGGTAGCTTGCTACTGCTCCGGAACACTTAGGCTGGCCGGCATGTGTCCTTCTTCGTTCCTGTGTCTGTCCCTTCGGGGAAATGTCACGCGATGAATACCGGAGTCCTGTTAGCCTGCTACAGCCCGGTTCACCGGAGTCCTGCTAGCCCAGTGCTACAGCCTGGATTCACTCGCTGATGACCGACACGTTCGATGCTGGGTCATGGATGCCTGTCCCTGTAAGTTTGTGCCACTTTGGGTTTACGACTAGCCATGTCAGCCCGGGCTCCTTATCATATGGATGCTAGCGACACTGTCATATACGTGTGCCAAAAGGCGCAAACAGTCCCGGGCAAAGGTAAGGCGACACCCGTGGGAATACCGTGCGTGAGGCCGCAAAGTGATATGAGGTGTTACATGCTAGATCGATGTGGCATTGAGTCGGGGTCCTGACAGCGTTGGTATCAGAGCTTGACTGCCTGTAGGATTACCAAGCCAAACTGGTCGAAGTTGAGTCTAGAAATTCTTTAGTTATATAAGGGAATTGATTGTGGGATGGAACGTAAGGCTCTTTTTACTCCTTATACCTTATGCCTTCTGATCTGAGTCATCTTATCTTTCCTGCGGGGATTAAGAACTAGGCTATCTCTTATTTCTATTAGGATCACGTGTTACTAATCCGTAGACTTATAAGATTGTTGGACTTAAGCCTCGTTTCAGTTCCTACTACTTCTGTATGTTAATTGTTGATCTCGGAACCTTGATATTGTGCTTCTGAGTGGTTATGCCACCATTTTGTGAATGTCTCAAATCTTTTCTGAGCATTTACAGCCGTTATACTGTCCGAGTCATCCCAGGTTTCTAAATAGCCTGATGCATTTGCAAAATCCTTTCCCTCTGGTCTCGATGTTCCTTTATGCCAGTTCAATCACACTAATTGTTGAGTCAAGGTACTCTACTGCCTCGACCTTTATGTTGGAGTTACTATTATGGCCCTAGGTGTTTAGGGAGTCACCTAGTAATCTAGCAATGTTTTGTGATCCCCAGTGTGATGATTCTGGCTTTTATTCTCGAAAGCATCCCGTGATGCCACTTAGTAGTAGGTATTCTATTCCTTGGGCTTTGAACCCGAGATTCACTCTACCTACTTCATGTTGATAGTAATTGCTAGTTCCTTCAGGATATTAGTAACCTTTGCGATAGTCCTTGAAGCCCGTGGTATCTTCTTCTTCCAGGTACCATGAGCTACTTATGGCAGAAATTCCTCGTTGAACTGAAAAATCACAATTAGAGTACTCTTGAGGAGTTCTCCATTCATAAATCGTGACTCTGCCAGTTCTACCTTTCTGCATGGGTTATCCGGAAGAAATATGTTGAACTTGGTTCGACATACTAATCTATGCATCCACAACTCAGAAAGTTATATGTTCCTTTGAGTTGTTCTCTTTAGTTGCATTCTGACCCTCGTCTATCAAGTGATAGTCAAGAGTATGCGTGCGTCGTTCATCGATGCCTATGACTCTTGTGGTCTGTCAAGCCATTCTATTCCGAAATGACTAGGAGAAACAAACTCCAGTACCTCTTCCATATCCAGGATTGGGTCAAAGTAGTTGTATTCCGCAGATCAAATGCCAATCCAGCTTTTGGTTCTGCTCTACCTTGGAGTATTACATATTTTATATCGAGATTGTTATAGGAATTACACACCATCCCATGAACTCTTGGTACAGTGATACTTCTTGCCATCACTGTTCATTCCGCGGCCCTCGTGTTGATGCAACCGGAATACCGACAAATGAATTGTGATGTGTGAGATCAATACTCCCAGCAACCTCGTTGCTTGGTAGTTAAAGGACAATAATTTTATTCTTAGTGTGTTGGTTATTGAATCATCATTCTAAGATTGATCGTGCTACCTAGTCCATTCTCCTGGTTCACTCCTCGATCGATGAGTTAGGATTATTTCAAATTCTTGCTCTAATTGATCATATCGTCTTCCCTGAAAAGCAAGATTGTTCTCGAGCTTAGTAACATACCGGTGGCTCGTGGTTCTCTAAATATCTTCTCAGAAGTATTACCAGGTTGTCACCTGACCGTTATGTTGAGCTCGTGATCAAGTTGGTTTCTTGTGAACCACCCTTTCTCCAAGAATCTGTGTTGGATATCCCGGAGCTAGTTGGTTAAGCTAGACAACAACTTGGAGAGTTGGAAGATAAAAGCTTGCCTAACTTAGTTCATTTTTCAAAAGGATATTCTTGTGTAGTGTGTGTTGAAGAAAGATGATATCTTCATCGATTGGTCCCTGTGATCAGTTGTTGGACCTATTGTCTTATCAATCTTTTGATTTGAGTGTGGGCTATCGTCAAATCAAGTCAGAACCAACGATGTTCGTAATGTTGTCTTATTCGTGGTTGATCCCTCGAGCATACACCATTACATCTTTGGTCTGACCAATGCTATCACCGTGTTCACTTAACTATGGAATTCCTTTTAAAAGGAAACCTAGATGAATTGTTGTTGAGCCCATTGACAACATCCTTATCTCCTCCATGGTCTTGTTGGACAACAAGTTAGTGTTGGAAAACTTTTGAAGCATTTTCTTCATGCTAGCTCATGAAGTATTTGTTTGATGAAGGTAGTGACTTCCTTTAATTCATGTGCATCTGATGCAAGTTGCCGCCGTGGATTCGAGAAAGTCAATGTTGTTTTCTTGGAATCATTCCAAATCAGTCATGCACACGTGCGAAGAATTCTGTGGTTTGAAGACTTGCAACCTTCAATCTATATGTGTCCCTAGCACACCAAGCCACTGATTGATTTGTTCAAGGAGAAGAAGTTCCTTCTTAAGAGTATACCTTATGCAAGGACTTCGATATCCTCGATGATGGTTCCCCTCCTGAACTCGGTAGTGTTTTATTATAAGACTACTTTGTGGTCATGCTTGTCTGGGACAACGTGTTCACATGTTGTAGCAGAACCAGCTCATGTTTTGGAGCTTGCTATCGTAATTCATCTCCCGAGAATCTCGCAACGTCATCTCGTCGATTTGTGTTGCAAACTTCCGTTTTTCTTCCTAGACTCGATGAGTCTGGAATATCCTGACACCAACCAGATCTGAATCTCAGGCAGATATGATGGTTGGAATATTTCTCAAGAATTATAATATCGGTCGCGCGATAACCGGTAAAGTGGATGTCGTGGCCAACACACCCAGCCGGAAGACCTGTTATTATAATATCTTGATTGATGAAGTTGGCCACCTCCCCATAAGGATTTCGTAGGGTTTGCTCCCTAGTTGCCCCTATGGATTTCTGTGTTCCGAAGTCCGATCTTTTTACTTGATGTTCTAGATATCAAACCATATCTATGAATGGGTTACACTAGCACATCAAGGAGAACATTAGAAGCGGAGTGCTAAATGTCTCTCGGTCGATCGTCCAGATTTTGTTCCTTGGCTCGCTAAGGTGAAATCTGAGAAAGTGTTATCCTCCTTTGCATCTGCATCGTCCATCGCTATTCATCATGTTAGTAAGTTGTGTTGCCAGAATCCTTGACACGGATATTGGTAAAATCTTGATGAATGTGGAAATGCTCAAGTTCTTGAGAGCACGCACAAGCGCTACGTCTTATCATCGGCACTAGCTGGGATTGCCCCAGATTTCCTCGGTTATGCTATAACCACTCCAACAGTGAATTCACTCTCTATTGTTGGGTTCTTCCCCAGTTACCAGAATCATTCCCAGCATTTGCATTTTGTTCCCAGCTTGCACCGCCAATGTGCCATTCTACCATGGGTCTCTTCCATTTCCGGTGATAAGCAAAATTCATCCATTACGTTGTCTTCAACAAGGTAATCCACATCATCCAAGTTTGAGTATGCCATTCTACCGAACCCCTCTAAATGATCGATTATGAATTGCCTTAGGCTGGTTTAAAGAGTTTCAATGATCTCTGAATCAAAAGTAATTCTTTTTGCCACTTAAGGGGATGTATCTTCGAGTCACCTTCTCTAAGGTGTATCGTTATGGTATCATGGCAATTCAACTCCTCGCTACGTTGATAACCGATTACCACCTTAAGCGTGAAGTTGTTGTCTACCTAGTAAACTCTCGTCATCTGTCTCACTCCATTTCTTCAGATCTGTGCTTCGTCTCCCAGCTCAAGAGATGTTGCTATGTCTCATTCTGTGAGTTGTTCGATCTTCGAGAAGATCGACCCTTCTAGAGTCTCCTTTTTTCCCTCCATGTCATGTTGGCAGGATTTCTCAAAACAAGACATCAAGACAATGATGGTGAATGAATCAACGTTCAACTGAAGTGCACCCTGGATCGTGAAGATTATACTAGTTGCGTTTACCTTTCACCTTACCCTACGCCTGAATCTCGAGACGAGATTCTTGTTTAGTGGGGGTGAGTTGTCACATCCCTAGCTTCTGGCATTGCTCTAGCCTAGCCTCATGTGTGCATCATGTTTAACTTTTGAATGAACTTGAAATGGGGATTGCTCAAACCCTAGCATTAAAGGAATTCACTAGGTTCACCTAAAATACTTTCAAGCAAGTCCAAATGGCTTTCAAAAATGTTCATGATTTTTGACAAAGGTGAAAAACCTCTACCAAAAATGATGCCAATATTTTTGGGCCATTATGGATTTTTGAATAATCCATATTGTATTTGAATTGGGGCATTTAAATACTATTAATATTTTTAAATGCTCCAACAATTCTGAAAATTGATAAGGGTCACTGGAATAATTCAGAAAGCACCCATATTTATTTCCAGGATTTTATAAAATGATTTGATATTTAAAACAAATCAAAAACAAATTGCAGAAATAGAAAAAAATAAAACAGAACAAAAATAAAGGGGAGAGAGGCCACCTGGGCCACTTACCTGGCCTTACCCGCGCAGCCACCAGAGCCGGCCCAGTTCCCCCAGCTGGCCCAGCCCACTTCCTCCTCCCTTGTCCTCTTCCTCCTCTGCCAGGAGGACGAGCAGAGGCGAGGCGTGGCGCGCGTCGACGCCGGCCACCTCCTGCTTCGCGCTGGAGGCCTCCCCCTTCGAGCCTATCCATGCGTGGAGACGCCACGCAGCTGCCCCGCACCGCTCTCACTCTCCCTCGCCCTCCCCTTCTTCCCCTGCTCTCTCTCCCTCTCACCCGAGAACACAGCCGTCGCCACCGACGCCGTTCGCCGCGGCCACCATCCCCCTCTCGCCTCCCCGACGCCTCCCAGAGCTCCGCAAGTCCTCCCTCGTCCTCCTCGTCGTCTCATGCGACCAGAAGAGCCCCGGAACGCCGCCCCGACGTTTTCCCCCTCGCCGGCCGCCGAGGATCTGCTCCGTCGAATTCGGCCACTCCGGCGCGTCTCCGAGCCCACTGAGCCACCCTGCTGCATCCCTGTGAGCTTGCCGTCGTTTCCCCTCACCTCTCTCTCTCGCGCGCACCTTGTAGCCGCCGCCCCACAAGCACCCGAAGCCGCCGTCCGCCATGGCCGGTGAGCTTCGTGCTCCCGGGGTCCTCCACCTGTGCTCGTTGCCTTCGGGTGCTCCTGACGACCCCAGTAACCCGTAGAGACCCTCAGCTGACTTCGCCGTGCCGTGTAACGCCGAACCCGAGCACGCCCGAGCTCCGGCCGCCGCTGCCAAGCTCGGGGCCGTCGTCTCCGGCCACCCTAGCTGCTACTGCTTGCTGAAACGGGCGCGGGTGAGCTCCAGCTCCCCGTAGCCGCTCTCCTCCGTCCATTTGGACGCCGGAGGAGCGAACCCGAGCCCTCCGCCGCGCCTGTTGCCACCGGCGACGAACCGCCGGCGTGTTAGGCCCTGTTGACCAGGGGTTTGACCCCCCCTGGGTCGATGACAGGTGGGGCCAGCCCCCCTGTTAATTAGTTAGTTTATTTTAATTTAATTACCCCCCCTGCTGACGCTGACATGTGGGCCCTAGTGTCTTAATCCTTAATTAAACTAAAATAAACCCCCCTGTTAACCTGTGGCGCTGACTAATGGGGCCCCCTGGTCAGGTTTGACCCGGGCAGCCCTGTTGACTTGCTGATGCAAGCATGACGCACTGCTGATGTCATAAAGTATTTTCTGGATTTAATTATATTCAAGAAATTCCAGAAAATGCCTAAAACTTCTAAAATTCATAGAAAATTAACCGTAACTCCAAATTTAATAAATTATATATGAAAAATTATCAGAAAAATTCAAGGAATCCATCTGTACCATTTTCATGCATGTTAGAACAACTTATCACTACTGTTTAGAGCAAATGAAGTGAATGACATTTAAATAATCACATATGGAGTTTGAATTTGAATCTTGTATTCAAACCAACTTCATTTAATCTGTTGCTAGTTGCATTAGCTCAAAACACATTCATATTGCCATGTCATGAGCATGCATCATATTGTGCATTGCATTGATTGTATTTCTTCTTTGTTGCCGGTATTTGTCCCCTCTCGATAGACGTGATACCGATGATGTGATCGTTGACACTGATGAAGACTCAATGTTATCTTCAGAAGTGCCAGGCAAGCAAAACCCCCTTGTTCATTCCGATACAATCCTACTCTCTCGCTCCTGCTCTCTTTTAATGCATTAGGACAACACCGATTTTTCTGTTACTTGCTGCGGTAGCTGAACCCCTTTATCCTTTGCATGACCTGTCATTCCACAGTAAATAGATGAAACCCACTAGCATGAGTAGGAGTTGTTTGAGCCCTGTTGTGCCTACTCATTCATGTTTGTTTGTCATGCCTGCTACTGCTTAGAGTTGAGTCAGGTCTGATTCATCGGGAATGAATCAGAGGCGTGTGAACATGTCCTACTGTGTGTGAGCTAAGTGTGTGAACACGATTTGGTAAAGGTAGCGGTGAGAGGCCATGTAGGAGTACATGGTGGGTTGTCTCATTGCAGCCGTCCTCAGGAACTGAGTTCTGTGTTTGTGATCCATGATTCAGCTACTACCACGCATTGGGCCCGAAACCAATGGACCCTCTCGGCTTCTTAATCACCCTTGTCCTCTGTCCAGGAGTTGCAAGTAGTTTCTGGTGTTTGTAGTATGCTGGAGGCCGTGGACAGCGCTGACCGTAGGGGTGGGCTGTGATGCGGTAGGCACATGGCCGGGTAAACCGGGCACCCGTTTGGTGTCACGGAACCCTGTACACATCGTTTGGGGCTGTGAGCGAAACTCCGGCCGGATCTCCTCATGGATGGAACCCGAATAGGCGATAAACCTGGACTAGAGACTTGAGTGTTTAGGCAGGCCGTGGCCGACACCCACATTGGGCTTCCGCTTGAAGGTTGCCGAGTACATGTCGTGTAAACGGCGGTAAGTGGTGAGAGCGTGTGTGAAGAAGTATACCCCTGCAGGGTTAATATGATCTATTCGAATAGCCGTGTCCACGGAAAAGGACCTCTGGGTTGCTTATATCAGTTCATAGACAAGTGAAAGTGGATACTCTAAAATACGCAAGATAAGCGTGAGTGCTATGGATGGCGTTCTCGTAGGGAGACGGGAGCGGATCCATAGTGGTGTATTGATATGGTGAATATGTGGACTCGAGTGCGCCACCTCAAAAAAGTTACTCGCAGTCGTAGTTCAGGATAGCCACCGGGTCAAAGCTGGCTTGCTGCAGTTAAACCCCACCATCCCTTTGTTGATAATGATGCATATGTAGATAGTTCTGATGTAAGTCTTGCTGGGTACATTTGTACTCACGTTTGCCTATTTTATGTTTTTGCAGAGAGACTTCGGTCTCGCTAGTAGTTTCACGTGGACTTCGACGTTTAGCTTGATACCTCAGCTACGATCTTGTGCCCTCGGCAGGATCTGATAGATAGTCAGGCTTCTCAGCCTTTTTCATTTATAGTTGTCTGTACTCAGACATGATAGTTTCCGCTTGTGCTTTGACTTGTATGCTCTGAGTGTTGGGTCATGAGACCCATGTTTGTAATATCTCGCTCCTCGGAGCCTATTGAATAAACTACTTGAGTCGTAGAGTCATTTTGTGATGCCATGTTGTATTGCACATATCGAGCATATTGTGTGTATGTTATTGAAATGCTTGGTATGTGTGGGATCTGACCATCTAGTTGTTTATCTTTAGTAGCCTCTCTTACCGGGAAATGTCTCCTAGTGTTTCCACTGAGCCATGGTAGCTTGCTACTGCTCCGGAACACTTAGGCTGGCCGGCATGTGTCCTTCTTCGTTCCTGTGTCTGTCCCTTCGGGGAAATGTCACGCGATGAATACCGGAGTCCTGTTAGCCTGCTACAGCCCGGTTCACCGGAGTCCTGCTAGCCCAGTGCTACAGCCTGGATTCACTCGCTGATGACCGACACGTTCGATGCTGGGTCATGGATGCCTGTCCCTGTAAGTTTGTGCCACTTTGGGTTTACGACTAGCCATGTCAGCCCGGGCTCCTTATCATATGGATGCTAGCGACACTGTCATATACGTGTGCCAAAAGGCGCAAACGGTCCCGGGCAAAGGTAAGGCGACACCCGTGGGAATACCGTGCGTGAGGCCGCAAAGTGATATGAGGTGTTACATGCTAGATCGATGTGGCATTGAGTCGGGGTCCTCACATCAAGTTTTTTATTTTTCTTAAGAGGATGATCAGGCAAAGCATTAAGTAATTGGAGAAGCTTCCCCCAAGCTTGTGGGAGACTCTCTCTTCAATTTGCACACAATTATATATTTCCCTTAAAGGAGCTTGTTTCTTATGAGTAGGGAAATATTTAGCAGAGAAGTAATAAATCATATCCTGGGGACTACGCACACAAACAGGATCAAGAGAATTAAACCATATCTTAGCATGACCCTTTGATGAGAACGGAAATATCTTAAGGATATAATAGTAGCGAGTTTTCTCATCATTAGTGAACAGGGTGGCTATATCATTTAATTTAGTAAGATGTGCCACAACAGTTTCAGATTCATAGCCATAGAAAGGATCAGATTCAACAAAAGTAATTATATCAGGGTCGACAGAGAATTCATAATCCTTATCAATAACAAAGATAGGTGAAGTAGCATAAGCAGGATCATATTTCATTCCAGCATTCAGACTTTTTTGTTTCAGCTTAGCTAATAATTACTTAAGATCACTCCTATCATTGCAAGCAAGAAAATCTCTAGCAGTTTCTTCATCCATAACATAGCCCTCAGGCACAACAGGTAATTCATATCTAGGGGAGAATCTTCATCATCACTTTCATCAATATTACCAGTTTCAATAATTTCATTCTCTCTAGCCCTAGCAAGTTCTTCATCGAGAAATTTACCAAGCGGCACAGTAGTATCAAGCATAGAAGTAGTTTCAACATAAGTATCATGCATAGCAGAAGTGACATCATCAATAACATGCGACATACCAGAATTAATAGCAGAAGCAGGTTTAGGTGTCGCAAGCTTACTCAAAACAGAAGGTGAATCAAGTGCAGCGCTAGATGGCAGTTCCTTACCTCCCCTCGTAGTTGAGGGATAAATCTTGGTTCTTGGATCATTCAAGTTCTTCATAATGATAAGCAGGTATAAATCCCAAGTGACTCAAAGAATAGAGCTATGCTCCTCGACAACGGCACCAGAAAATAGTCTTGATAACCCACAAGTATAGGGGATCGCAACAGTTTTCGAGGGTAGAGTATTCAACCCAAATTTATTGACTCGACACAAGGGGAGACAAAGAATATTCTCAAGTATTAGCATCTGAGTTGTCAATTCAACCACACCTGGAAACTTAATATCTGCAGCAAGGTATTTAGTAGCAAAGTAATATGATAGTAGTGGTAACGGTGGTAAAAGCAACGGTAGCAAAAGTAGTATTTTTGGTGTTTTGTAGTGATTGTAACAATAGCAACGGAAAAGTAAATAAGCGAAGAACAATATATGGAAAGCTCGTAGGCATTGGATCGGTGATGGAGAATTATGCCGGATGCGGTTCATCATGTAATAGTCATAACATAGGGTGACACAGAACTAGCTCCAATTCATCGATGTAATGTAGGCATGTATTCCGAATATAGTCATACATGCTTATGGAAAAGAACTTGCATGACATCTTTTGTCCTACCCTCCTGTGGCAGTGGGGTCCTATTGGAAACTAAGGGATATTAAGGCCTCCTTTTAATAGAGTATCGGACCAAAGCATTAACACATAGTGAATACATGAACTCCTCAAACTACGGTCATCACCGGGAGTGGTCTCGATTATTGTCACTCCGGGTTTGCCTGATCATAACACATAGTAGGTGACTATAGACTTGCAAGATAGGATCAAGAACTCTCATATATTTATGAAAACATAATAGGTTCAGATCTAAAATGATGGCACTCGGGCCCTAGTGACAAGCATTAAGCATAGCAAAGTCATAGCAACATCAATCTCAAAACATAGTGGATACTAGGGATCAAACCCTAAAAAAACTAACTCAATTACATGATAAATCTCATCCAACTCATCACCGTCCAGCAAGCCTACGATGGAATTACTCAAGCACGGCGGTGAGCATCATGAAATTGGTGATGGAGGAAGGTTGATGATGACAATGGTGACGGATTCCCCTCTCCGGAGCCCCGAACGGACTCCACGTCAGCCCTCCCGAGAGAGTTTAGGGCTTGGCGGCGGCTCCGTATCGTAAAACGCGATGAATCCTTCTCTCTCGTTTTTTTCTTCCCGAAAGAGAATATATGGAGTCAAGGTTGAGGTTGGTGGAGCGTTAGGGGGCCCACAAGGCAGGGGTGGCGCGCCCAGGGGGTAGGGCGCGCCCCCCACCCTCGTGGGCAGGTGGAGGCCCCCCTGACGTGGATTCTTCTTCCAGTATTTTTTATATATTCCAAAATAATTCTCCGTTGATTTTCAGGTCAATCCAAGAACTTTTATTTCTGCAAAAAAATAACACCATGGCAATTCTGCTGATAACAGCGTCAGTTCGGGTTAGTTCCATTCAAATCATGCAAGTTTGAGTCCAAAACAAGGCCAAAAGTGTTTGGAAAAGTAGATATGACGGAGACGTATCACTCTCCGGTGGTGCGTGAGTAGTTCTTTATAGACCTTCGGGTCCGTAGTTAGTACCTAGATGGCTTCCTCTCTCTTGTTTGATTCTCAATACAATTGTCTCTTATAGATCCATATGATGTAACTCTTTTGCGGTGTGTTTGTTGGTAACCGATGAACTTTGAGTTTATGATCATATTTATCTGTTTTATCCATGAAAGTTATTTGAGTATCTTTGATCTCTTATATGCATGATTGCTTAATGCCTCATATTTCTTCTCCAATATTTGGCTTTTGTTTGGCCAACTTGATCTATTTATCTTGCAATGGGAAGATGTGCTTTGTAGTGGGTTCGATCTTACGGTGCTTTATCCCAGTGACAGAAGGGGAACCGACACGTATGTATCATTGCTACTAAGGATAAAATGACGGGGTCTATTTCTACATAAATAGATCTTGTCTACATCATATCATCATTCTTATTGCATTACTATGTTTCTCCGTGAACTTAATACACGAGATGCATGCTGGATAGCGGTCGATGTGTGGAGTAATAGTAGTAGATGCGGGTAGGAGTCGGTCTACTAATCTTGGACGTGATGCCTATATAATGATCATTGTCTGGATATCGTCGTGATTATTTGATGTTCTATCAATGGCCCAACAATAATTTGTTTACCCACCGTTTGCTATTTTTCTCGAGAGAAGCCACTAGTGAAACCTACGGCCCCCGGGTCTCTTTCTCATATTATTTGCCTTTGCGATCTATTTTATTTGCCTTTTATTCTCAGATCTATTAAACCCAATATACAAAAATACCTTGCTGCAATTTATTTTATTTAGCGTTCGATCTATCAATCCACTACAATTTATTCATGCTTGTTCGCTAATTTCTAGCGTGGTTACCTGACAGGGATCGACAACCCCTTTAATACGTCGGGTTGTGAGTATTTGTTATTTGTGTGTAGGTGTCGTTTATGCGTTGTTGATTGGTTCTCCTACTGGTTCGATAACCTTGGTTTCATCACTGAGGGAAATACCTACCGTTGTTGTCATGCATCATCCCTTCCTCTTTGGGGAAATACCGACGTAGCTTCAAGCCGCATCACCGCTCAGTGTCACATCACAGTGTGCCCGGTAAGCCTTGCCAGGCTTGTTTTGCAGCATCGGGAAGCGGAGACGCCCACGTCCGATCATCCGCCATGCGTCAACCGAGGCTTTTTGGGGCCCGCGGCGCTCCGTACTTGGCCCTTGGCTTCGCTACGAAGCCAAGCCCGAGCGCTCCTTGGGCCCGGGGGCTACTGTCGGCGTTCTGGGAACGGGGGTCCCCAGACTTGCCTGCCTGCAGCCCACGGCGTGACAGAGCCAGCAGGCCGTACGACCCATCTTCACCAACAAAGCATCCAAGACCCTCGCGAGGGTCCAAGCCTCGTGAGGCGGACCATGCAAGACCTCCTCTAGAGTGGCCTAGCCAGGCAGACTCGCAAGGAGCGGAGCTATCAAGGTGGGGAAAAGCTCACGAGACCCTCGTGACGTGAGCCATGACGCACGACACCAGGCGGGCGCCAGCGCGCGCAGCGTCCTTGTTTCCTCTTTGGTTCAAAGGAGGCTAGCGCAGGCGAAGAGTACCGAGGCATCAGGCAAAGGTTGCTATATTGGTGCAACGAGACCAAGACCAGGAGGACGGCAAGATGGAGGTCATTGTGGAGCCCAAGACGGCGTCACCACCAGAGCTTTTGGCAGGCGAAGACCACTTTTGTCAGGATAGCTTGTACTAGCTGCCCCCCTTCAAATTAGCCCGCCATTGTTGGCTCCCTTCCCGCTCGATATTTGGGAAGAGGATCAGGGCCTATATAAGTAGAGCTAGCCACCATAGTAGGGGGAGAGGAGATCTCATCTCACCTTAGCTCGATCCAACCTGATCGAGAGCCTACACCCAAGAACACCTCAACCTTAGGAGGCGGTTCTTTCCTTGTATTGTTCATCATCAGCCCTAGAGTCAATCCACCAACACCACATTGGAGTAGGGTATTACACCACAACGGTGGCCCGGACCAGTATAAACCTCGTGTCTTTCTGTGTTGCGACTTCTTCGAGTTCGTCCGCGAGATCTTAGCGAGCTAGGGGTGTAGATTGGTAGGAAGGAAAGACTTCGCGCGCACCCCAGTGTTCGAACCTTATGGGTTTGCCGAAACCCCACATCCGACATTTGGCGCGCCGGGTAGGGGTGCACCGGAGCTCCTCCTCCACCGGCCAGCTCGTTGATGCTGCTCAGCCACGATGTCCGGCGACTCAAGGGCCGGATCCGACCGCTGGGCAGCCTGGCCAGCCCGGGCAGTGCCGCCTGCCCATGAAGGTCTCGACCCCGCACTCCAGGCAGCACGGGCGTCGCCAAACTCCGCTGGGCGCGGGCAGCATGGCCAGGTGTCGTCCACCCTCACCCCACGGCAGGTACGGGCCGCCACAAGAGCGGCGAGCCATGCCGCAGCAACGGCACCGCACTCACGGCGGGAACAAGCAAACATGCGGGCAGCGCTCACCGTGGCAAGGGAGCTGCTGCAATGCAGGCTGATGGAAAGCTGTCGGGACACACTGCTAGGCCGCGCGGTGAACCTCACCACATCTGCGCGCCATCAACTACGCCCGGGGGCTTCATCAACATCAGCATAGCCGGCGGCGTAGGGGGCTTCGACTCCCCCATGCCACCCACGGCGGGCACGGGCGCAAGCGTCGCCCCCCATGGTCCCAGCCGGATGCTGTATAGTCATCCACAGGGCGCCACCATGGGTCGAGCAACATGGAGCGTGGGGCACCACGGCGAGGTGTTCGGGGTGACGACCCCGGAAGCCTACGTGCCCCGCATGATGGACCAAGGGTACGCACCAGAGGACGACCTTGGCTCATTCATTGGAGAAGATTGGGGAGAGGGGGCGCTAGGAGTCGAAGCCTTCCAAGAACCAACGGAGAACCACAACGATCGCACCGACAACGGCAACTACAGGATACCACTAATCTCTCAAGAACATGATTATGCTAACCATGGGCTGCAGATGAATCAGGTTGCAGCGTCGATCGACGACCCTGGCATGGCGGCACCCGTTCCAGCAAGGGAGACACACTGGGGGCCGCCAGGAGGGAGCCAGGAGCAAGGCCCCTCCCCAAGGCACGCGAAACCAGGGGACACCCGGAGGTAGGCCGTCTGTCGGGGTGGCTTCGACAACCCTTCCCCCGGCAGAGGACCCGTGGTCGCCGAGGGAACGCTGGTGTCCCCTTTCCCTCTTTTGTGTCGTCCTGGTGACCGGTCAGCTCAAAGGAGGTCGAGGGTGGCGCAAGGCGGGGCCCTCGACTGGCGATATGAAGCAAGGTCAGTACCTGTGAAGAAGGCGCAGTGCATGTGAAGCTCGCCGCACGTGACACTCTCACGTAATAATGAGTTGGGGCTGTACACGCCCCGGAGTCTTAGGAGTGTCGGCCTCAGGCCCTGGGGCTCCCTCCCACGCCTAGTGGCAGCACTTAGCTCCGCCCTGGTGAGAACACTTGAAGACTCGAAGATTAGACTAGGTGCCGGATGCGGCCTTTTGCTTTGGATCTCTCTTGCTGTGGCTTTGCTTTCTGGATCTGGACTTAAGTTGAAGCTGAATTTTTATCGATGCGTGCGGGGGGTGCCTTTTCTTGTTCAAGCCGTTTCTTGCCTTCTGGATCTTGTTTGGTTTGGGACTCATGTCCATCGCCTTTCCCTTGCAAAGCTCCTCGCGGGCCGGACCGCGCAAAGCGCACACTTGTCAAGCACGCGCTAGCACTGCGCCTGGTGCTCACCTCTTACGGGGCCCCCTCAAATGGGGCGATAAGCTCCGCATGATTCTCAGGAACTCGTCGCCTCATGACCCAGCCCTAAGCTGGCGCTGACTAAGGTAAACCACGTCGAGGAGCTCACCCCCATCTTCATAAGCTCACGAGGACGCATACCCACATCGCATAGGAAAGTAAAAATTGCAATTTGCTTATACGAGGGGCTCCCCCTCTCAAAATGCTCTTACAAAGTCTTCCAAGGGCCATGCCCGAGTTTTGCGTGCAGGCTGAAACAGCAGGCAAAGATGGGATCAGCCAGAGATATCACTCGCTACATCACCCGCGGACGCGTCACTCGCGTCGTCGTCATCTTCGTCAGAATCGCCGCCACCGTCCGCGACGCCCCCATCACCCACGTCACCTTCATCTGCGACGACCACCACCGCGTCATCCTCCGAGGTGAAGGCCCTGACCAAGGCGTCAACATGGTCCTCTACCCAACACGCCAGGTCACCCCGGACGACCGTGTGTACGGGAGCAATGGCGGCGTCGATGTCAAAGTTGGGGTTGGCATTCAGAAGGTGGCTGAAGACACGGGAGAAGGCGCGCTGAAGCAGGCCACGACCCCTCTCCTCCACAAGCTGCCGAGCTCTGGCAGATTGAGCCTCTAGGCGCGTCACCACCTCGGTGAAGAAGATCAGGTGGCTGGCGTAGTCGTTCGAGTGAGGGGCCGGGGCGTTCTTGTCGCTGATATAACCTAGGGCGGTGTTGGCCTTGTTCCAAAGGTCTTGAAGCATAGGAGCATGCTCGCGCTCCATCGTTCGGCGTTGAAGCACTTCCTCCCTATTTTGCCGTGCGACGACCTCGATGTCGTCAACTTGTTTCCGGAGGGAAAGTAGCTCGGCGTGAGTGGAGGCCAAGTCTGCCTATGCCGTAACCAGGGCGGAGGCTGTGGCCTCCACACGCCTCTCGGCCTCGTCCAACCTGGGCCTGAGGGTGGTGGTCCTGCCCGTACCCTCCTAACCGGCGAACTTCAGCTTCAAGTCATACCTACCCTCCAGATCTGCGCGAACCTCGGCCACCCGGTGGTTGATCTCCTCCTCGACTCCGGCTTCGCGGGCCCCGACGGCATCTTCTGCTTGGGCGACTTGACTCTCCCTCGTCTCCAGTCGCTCGAGCTCGAGGCTGCGCTCCACGGCTTCCAGGGCCAGCATCTCCTCGTGCTGCCGGACCTCCTCTTCCTCCACAGGCATCCCCCTCAGCGATGCAAAAGCGGCCCTGTCCGCCTCCACCTGCTGCTCAAGGGACACGCTCCAGGCCTGGAGCCCCCACGCGCACTCCTCCGCAGCCTCGCAGTGGCAATCGGCCTCGCGAGCTTCTTCCAAAGCTCGAGAGCGGGCCTCATTGGCAATCTTGAGGGACGGCTCGGCCTTCGCGTTCTCGAGGTCACGCTGATAGCGACCAAGGTTGATGGCCACTCGCAGCTTGCACTGCTCCTCCACCAACCGAAGACCTTCAGCCTCAAGAGGCGAGTCGACACCAACAAGCTCTTCACCGAGGCGGCTCATTGCGCCCATCGCCTCCTGGAAGAGCTCATGACAGACTATGTCGCGCCCACGCTCGAGCTCAAACGCTCGACCCACCTCGTCCTCCCCCTCGGGGGCTGCGGGTGGAGCATCAAGTGGCGCGCCACCTCCCGGTTGGGAGCTGGGGGCTGGCACCGTGCCTGACATCAGCCCATCCTCGCGAGGAGCCCAAGCTGATCGAGGCTCGCCGCTTGAAGAGGAACTGAAGACCGAGGTCAGCCAGCGACTGCTCATGAGCAGAGGAGGAGTCTTGGGCATGCTCGCCGAGCTCCACACCAGACCATGGGCGAGGGGCGGCCAAACCACGGACTCAACACGTCCCGAAGGCGGGGACGCTCCTCTGACCGACCCTGCTCCAGGGGCGGTAAGCAGGCCGGGAATGCTCAATGCCGATGGGGGAGTTGATGAAGGAGGAGGCCGCCCCTCGGAAGACGCAACAGCTTCAGCAGAAGGAGCCCTGGAGGACAGTCGTCAGGATAAGAAGACCACACGCAGAAAGCCATGACGACAACATACTTACACGTCAATAGCGATGTACTTCCGTCGCTTCAACGACCCGAAGATGTTGCTGCCGCTGGGGGATCCCTTCCTCTTGCGGAGCTCCTCGAAGTCCACACAAAGGCGACCGAAGCGCTGGACGTGACGGCTGGTGCGCGGCGGAGCCAAAGAAGACCCAAGAGGTATGGCCTCAGGGGAGCCCGACTGAGACGCATAGCCCAGCTCCTTCCCACTACGACCTCCCGAGGCTCATGGATCCTCAGCCTCGGGAGCCGCATGCCGCATCTCCTCGGCAACCGACGCCTCAGGAGGGGGGTTGCAAGCCCCCGAGGACGATGCCTCTGGATCACCCCATCATGTTCTCCTCAGCACCTGAGCCGCCGGCCTCCGTCGCAGCTCGCTCCCCCGCACCGTCACTTGGGGCGAGCCCGGCACTGGTGGCGAAGAAGGGGACCACGATGACGGGGTTCTCACTAGGCCCCACCAAGCCGACTGGGCACAGCCCCCATTCATCAAAGGAAGGCATGTTCGCGGCAAATGTGGCTTTGTTCTCGCAGCGGTACAACATGCAGCTGTTCCTGGGCATCTCGTCTGGCAGAGGGACACCTAATAGGACGGTAAGCACTATCTCCCGTGCAGTGAGAGGAAGCCCCTCCTCCTGAAACCTCATGTTGTCCTGTCTGCTGAGCAAGTCCCACATCGGGCGAGAGTGGCGCTGGAGAGGAGCTACTCGATGCCTGACGAACTCCCTCACCACCATGGGCATAGTCACGCCAAGGTCCTTCAACCACCCCAGCCTAGCCCAGACGGGGGCAAGGCAGGGGCTCATGAGCTTCTGATGACCCTAGCCGGGGTTTCGAATAGCAGGCCCCACCGGAGCTTGGAGCAGAGGGTTGAGCACGCCTGCGTCAACAAACACCCATCGCGTATGGAACTCGCTCGTGGATGAAGGGAGCTCGAAGTCGATCCTCGCGCCTGCCATTGCAGCCATGGCCTGGAAACCCATGCACCCTGAGTTCTGCCGGGGACCGGTGAGATGCAACGAGAAGAAGTGGCGGAGGAGTGCCACAAAGGGGGCGATGCCCACCATGGCCTCGCACACGAAGGCGAAGACGGCGAGAAGGGTCACAGCCTGAGGATCGAGATGGAGCATGTGGATATGATAGTGCTCGAGCACTGCATTGAAGAAGGCGGAGAAGGGTGGAAGCAGGCCAACCCAAAGGCCATCAATGAAGATCAGAACCTCGGTAACTGTCGGAGCCATGCTGGTGCGAGACGCGGGCCAAGCCGGCGTCTCTCCCCACTCGTTGAAACTGGAGGCAAGCATGGGGCTCACCTTGTCCATGGCCTCGTCGTTGAGCACCCGAGGTCGGCCGAGCGCCGGCTCGAAGGATGGAGGTGCAGTTGGCGAGGACGGAGGTTTCTTCCCCTTTTTGGCTTGTTTCGGCGCCATGGCGGTGAAGCGGGCGGAGCACAAGTCGGATTGAGAAGGCGGAGCAGGGCACCGAGGCAGCAGGGAGATTGGAAGAGCCGGGAGTGGCGGAAGAAGAATAACTGTATAAGAAGTGGGGCCGCATAGCCAGGCGGATTCAAAGGCAGCGCCGGGAAGCGGAGACGCCCACGTCCAATCATCCGCCACGCTCAACTGAGGCCGCATGCTTTTTGGGGCCCGTGGCGCTCCATACTTTGCCCTTAGCTTCGCTACGAAGCCAAGCCCGAGCGCTCCTTGGGCCCTGGGGCTACTGTCAGCGTTCTGGGAACGGGGGTCCCTAGACTTGCCTGCCTGCGGCCCACGGCGTGACCAAGCCTGCAGGCCGTACGGCCCATCTTCACCAACAAAGCATCCAAGACCCTCGCGAGGGTCCAAGACTCGTGAGGCGGACGATGCAAGACCTCCTCTGGAGTGGCCTAGCCAGGCAGGATCACTAGGAGCGGAGATATCAAGGCGGGGCAAACCTCACGAGACCCTCCTGACGTGAGCCATGACACACAACACCAGGCGGGCGCCAGCGCGCACAGCGTCCTTGTTTCCTCTTTGGTGCAAAGGAGGCCAGCGCAGGTGAAGAATACCGAGGCATCAGGCAAAGGTTGCTATATTGGTGCAATGAGACCAAGACCAGGAGGACGGCAAGACGGAGGTCATCGTGGAGCCCAAGACAGCGTCACCACCAGAGCTTTTGGGAGGCGAAGACCACTTTTGTCAAGATAGCTTGTACTAGTTGTCCCCCTTCAAATTAGCCCGCCATTGTTGGCTCCCTTCCCGCTCGATATTTGGGAAGAGGACCAGGGCCTATATAAGTAGAGCTAGCCACCATAGTAGGGGGAGAGGAGATCTCATCTCACCTTAGCTCGATCCAACCCGATCGAGAGCCTAGACCCAAGAACACCTCAACCTCAGGAGGCTGTTCTTCCCTTGTACTGCTCATGATCAGCCCTAGATGCAATCCACCACCACCACACTGGAGTAGGGTATTACACCACAACGTTGGCCCGAACCAGTATAAACCTCGTGTCTTTCTGTGTTGCGAGTTCGTCGAGTTCGTCCGCGAGATCTTAGCAAGCTAGGGCGTAGATTGGTAGGAAGGAAAGACTTCGCGCGCACCCCAATGTGTGAACCTTAAGGGTTTGCCGGAACCCCACATCCGACAGCTTGCTTGATACCTCTCAGGACGGGTGTCATTTGGAGGTGTTTTCCGTAGGAAGTGGCTGCCATGTGGTAGGAAGCAGCCACTTAGTCACTTGGGGGCCTGACACCGCACCGATCGATGACTTGTGATACGTCCATTTTGCATCATGCTTTTATATCGATATTTATTGCATTATGGACTATTATTTCACTTTATGTCACAATACTTATGGCTATTCTCTCTTATTTTACAAGGTTTACATAAAGAGGGAGAATGTCGGCAGCTGGAATTCTGGGCTGGAAAAGGAGCAAATATTAGAGACCTATTCTGCGCAACTCCAAAAGTCCTGAAACTCCACGGAACGTCTTAAAATAAATAAAGAAAAATCCTCGCAAAAGATGAAGGCTAGGGGGCCCACACCCTTCTCACGAGGGTGCCCCCCCCCTAGGGCGCGCCCCTACCTCGTGGGCCCCCTGGTGGCTCTCCGATGCCCATCTTCTCCTATATGAGGTCTTTCGATGAGAAAAAAATAGGGAGGAACTTTTCGGGACGAGACTCCGCCGCCACGAGGCGGAACCTTGGCGGATCCAATCTAGAGCTCCGGCAGAGCTGTTCTGTCGGGGATACTTCCCTCCTGGAGGGGGAAATCATCACCATCGTCATCACCAACGCTCCTCTCATCAGGAGAGGGCAATCTCCATCAACATCTTCACCAGCACCATCTCATCTCCAAACCCTAGTTCATCTCTTGTATCCAATTCTTGTCTCAAAGTCCGGGATTGGTGCTAGTAGGTTGCTAGTAGTGTTGATTACTCCTTGTAGTTGATGCTAGTTGGTTTAATTGGTGGAAGATTATATGTTCAGATCCTATATGCATATTATTACCCCTCTGATTATGAACATGAATATGCTTTGTGAGTAATTACGTTCGTTCCTGAGGACAAGGGAGAAGTCTTTCTATGAGTAGTCATGTGAATTTGGTATTCGTTTGATATTTTGATAAGATGTATGTTGTCTAGCCTTTGGTGGTGTTATGTGAACGTCAACTACATAACACTTCACCATTATTTGGGCCTAGAGGAAGGCATTGGGAAGTAATAAGTATATGATGGGTTGCTAGAGTGACAGAAGCTTAAACCCTAGTTTATGCGTTGCTTCGTAAGGGGCTGATTTGGATCCATATGTTTCATGCTATGGTTAGGTTTACCTTAATACTTTTGTTGTAGTTGCGGATGCTTGCAATAGAGGTTAATCATAAGTGGGATGCTTGTTCAAGTAAGAACAGCACCCAAGCACCGGTCCACCCACATATCAAATTATCAAAGTATCGAATGCGAATCATATGAACGTGATGAAAACTAGCTTGACGATATTCCCATGTGTCCTCGGGAGCTCTTTTCCTATTATAAGAGTTTGTCCCGGCTTGTCCTTTGCTACAAAAGGATTGGGCCACCTTGCTGCACTTTATTTACTTTTGTTACTAGTTGCTCGTTACAATTTATCCTATCACAATACTATCTGTTACCACTTATTTCAGTACTTGCAGAGAATACCTTGCTGAAAACCGCTTATCATTTCCTTCTGCTCCTCGTTGGGTTCGACACTCTTACTTATCGAAAGGACTATGATAGATCCCCTATACTTGTGGGTCATCAAGACTCTTTTCTGGCGCTGTTGCCGGGGAGTGTAGCGCCTTTGGTAAGTGGAATTTGGTAAGGAAAAATTTATATAGTGTGCTGGAATTTACTGTCACTTGTTACTATGGAAAGTAATTCTCCGAGGGGCTTGTTCGGGGTATCTTCACCCCGTCCAGTAGAGTAAAGAGTTTCTCCTCAACCTACTGAACCTATGGAAAATGAAACTCCTTTTGAATTTCCTTCGGGTATGATGGAAAGACTGCTAGCTGACCCTTTTACAGGAGATGGAACAAAGCATCCTGATGAGCACTTAATATATGTGGATGAAGTTTGTGGATTATTTAAGCTTGCAGGTATACCCGATGATGTTGCTAAGAAGAAGACCTTCCCTTTATCTTCGAAGGGAGACACATTGGTATGGTATAGGCAATGTGATGATATGAGATCATGGGACTATAAAAGATTGAAGCTAGAATTTCATCAAAAATATTACCCTATGCATCTTGTTCATCGTGATCGCAATTATATATATATATAATTTATGGCCTCGCGAAGGAGAAAGCATCGCTCAAGCTTGGGGGAGGCTTAAATCAATCTTATATTCATGCCCCAATCATGAGCTCCAGAGAGAAATAATTATGCAAAGTTTTTATGCTCGGCTTTCTGAAAACAATCGCAACATGCTCGATACTTCTTGTGCTGGCTCTTTTACGATGAAGACTATTGAATTCAGATGGAATTTATTGGATAGAATTAAACGCAACTCTGAAGATTGGGACCTCGACGAAGGTAAGGAGTCAGGTATGACACCTAAGTTTGATTGTGTTAAATCTTTTATGGATACCGATATTTTCCGTAAGTTTAGCACTAAATATGGACTTGACTCTGAGATAGTAGCTTCTTTCTGTGAATCTTTTGCTGCTTATGTTGACCTCCCCAAGGAGAAGTGGTTTAAATATCATCCTCCCATAGAAGTAAAAGTAGCTGCACCTATTAAAGTTAAAGAAAAGACTGTCGCTTATAATGATCCTATTGTTCCTACTTCTTATATTGAGAAACCACCTTTCCCTGTTAGAGTAAAGGATCATGCTAAAGCTTCAACTATTGTTCATAAAACCAATATTAGAACTTATATACCTCCTGAGCAAGTTAAAGTAGAACCTAATATTGCTATTGTTAAAGATCTCTTGTCTGATAATATTGATGGACATGTTATTCAGTTCGAAGGTGAAACTGCTAGAATTGCTAAACCTTGTCCTAAAGATAAACATAGACCTGTGGTAGGCGTGCCTATTATTTCTGTTAAAATAGGAGATCATTGTTATCATGGCTTATGTGATATGGGTGCTAGTGCTAGTGTTATACCTCATGACTTATACAAAGAAATTAAGAATGAAATTGCACCTGTTGAGTTAGAAGATATTGATGTCACAGTTAAATTTGCTAATAGAGATACTATTGCACCAATTGGAATTGTTAGAGATGTTGAAGTCTTGTGTGGGAAAACTAAATATCCTGCTGATTTTCTTGTTCTTACTTCCCCACAAGATAGCTTTTGTCCCATCTACCTATGGTAGGCCCTTCTTGAACACTGTCAATGCTACCATAGTCTGCACTAAGAATATTGTTACTGTTGGCTTGTATGATATGGCTCATGAGTTCAATTTCTCTAAATTTAGTAAACAACATCGTGAGGAAGAATTACCTAGTGAGGATGAAATTATTGGTCTTGCTTCTACTGTCGTACCTCCTAGTGATCCTTTTGTAACACCCAAGATGTAATTTACCTAATATGTACTCCAACTCTTGCCGTTTCCGGCACTAAGTTATTTTATTTCCTCGGGTTCGGGTTTTTATCTCCGTGTGTTGTTGTCGTTGTCATGCATCTCATATCATGTCAGCATGTGCATTGCATTTGCATATGTGTTCGCCTCATGCATCCGAGCATTTTCCCCGTTGTCCGTTTTGTCCGGCGCTCCTATCTCCTCCGGTGGTCTTTTCTACCTTCCTTTCGTGTGTGGGGGTTAAACATTTCTGGATTGGACCGAGACTTGCCAAGCGGCCTTGGTTTACTACCGGTAGCCCGCCTGTCAAGCTTCGTACCATTTGGACTTCATTTGATGCTCCAACGGTTAACTGAGGGACTGAGAAGGCCTCGTGTGTGTTGCAGCCCAACACCCCTCCATTTTGGCCCAAAAACCCACCAAAACCCTCTCCATCATCTAGAGCGTTCGATCATGATCGCGTGGCCGAAAACCACACCTCATTTGGACTTTCCTAGCTCCTCCTATGCCTATAAATAGCCCCCCCCCCCCCGAAATTCGCGGTTCATCTCCCCCGAAATCCTAAAAATTCGCCCCGTCACACGCCGGACATGTCCGTACCTGGCCGAATGCCCCGCGCCGCCACCCCGGTCCATTAGCCGTTCGCCACGTGTTGCCGTCGGGTCGCTCCCGCCGCCGGCCGCTCGGCCCGGGGAGGGCCCCCGAGGCCCATCGCCTCCCGCCGCCGCCCGGGGGTCGTCTCCCTCCTCGATGCCCGGCGCCAGTCGCCGCTCCGCCGCCCGCCGGCAAGCCGCGCCGGCCTCCGCCCGCTCCGGCCACCGCATCCATCACTGCCCTGCCGCCGTAGGTGGTTGGCTAGCCTCGCCGACCGCCGCTCCTCGACGCCCGCGCCGCTCTGACCTCGCCGGTCCCCGAGTCCGGCGACCCCGACCCCTCTCCGACGAACTCCGGCCGCCTCCCTCGCGAACTTCGGTGATCGACGAACTCCGGCGAGCGCATCGGTTCCCGTGCACGATCTGGATCTAGATCTGGGAATTTTCTCTCGGTTGACTTTCTCCCGAAACCCTAGATAAATTGCATTTTTCATCATGCTATATCTCCGCATCCGTAGCTCCGTTTTGGGCGTGTAGCATATCAAATGTTCGTCTAAGAGAGCACATCATTTCATCTCATTGCATCATTTTCATTTGAGTTCATATTGATGCCCGAAATGCTGTTGGAAGAGAGCTATTTGAGTTAATTGTCAGATCTGTTGCACCAAATAGCTATTTGTCATTTTTGCCATGATTAATGTGTGCCATATTTACATAGGTGCTATCAATGTATTTTTGTGATGTGTGTGGTGACTAGCACAGGCTTGCAAAGTGGTGCATTCGTTAATGTTGATTTCAGGGACTTAGTAATTTCACTAAGTCCTTGATTTGTCTTTATCAATATGCCATATGTTCATGTGGTTTCCTAGTGATCCGTTCCTCTTTTGAGGATGATCAGTCAGGATGATTTGTTAATCTTGTGGTGCCCTATCCATCTATGTCTTTATTTGCAATTATGGATTACCCTAGCTTGAGTCAATCGAGCTCTACTTTTGCTATTTCGTGAATCTGGGCAGATTGTCTACTTGTTAGCAATTTTGCCGAGGATGTTGTTGTTGATCCGTGCATGCTATGTTGTTATTCTTGCCATGTCTAGCTTATATAATATGTATTCTTGATGGGTGTATGCTTAGATTGTCATGCCTTGCTCTGTAGTGAGTGCATCGAGCTCGTAAACATGCCTACTTGTTAACAGATTTGCATGCTCCAGTTTTTCACTAAGTCTGTGATCTGTTTATGTTTTTGCCATGTTCACATGCTTCCAATTGTATTTTCTGATCCCTTTTGGCTCAAGGTCACTAAGGGACTTTTGTTAAGATCTTTGAGTAGCTCCATTCCATGCCTTGCATTGCCAGGTTAAGTTCATGTATCATATAGTTTGCTTGCTTCGAAGTGTGCTACCTGATCTGAAATTCCAGGCTTGTGCTAATTTCACTAAGTCTGAAACCTGTTTATCAATTGCACTTTTGCCATGCTTGTTTGAACCTGTTAATGGATGAATTGGCCGTAGCTCAGTGTTCATCTTTTGTAAAGCATTATGAGTGGATACCTGCCATGTATTTTGTTGCCATGTTTGAGTGAAGTAGCATATTTATCTTGATGCATTTAGATGACTACTTGCTGTTTGTCGCAGACCGGTGCCATATTTGAATTGCTTGCCATTTTCAAACCGGTGCCATATTTGAATTGCTTGCCATTTTCAAACTGTGCAACCGATTCCGGTGATCTTTATATCGATTTCAACCGAAATCACCTCACCTTTCCAGTGGCACACTTGGATTTCCAAGTTGAGGCCATGTTCAATCATGCCTTGTCAAATCTTGCATATGCATCACATACCGCATCCCGCATAGCATACCATGTTTGCATCATGTTGTTTGAGCTTTGCACGTGGTTGATTGTGTCCTTTTTGCTTGTTTGTCTTGTTTGGGTAGAGCCGGGAGACGAGTTCGCTAACGAGGAGCCCGTTGAGTTTGCTTTCGAGGATCCAGTCAACTCTGACAACTTTGCAGGCAAGATGACCATACCCTCGAAATCACTTCTATCTTTGCTTTGCTAGATGCTCACTCTTTTGCTATGCGTATGCTATGATGCCTACCACTTGCTTATCATGCCTCCAAAATTTCCATGTCAAACCTCTAACCCACCATGTCCTAGCAAACCGTTGTTTGGCTATGTTACCGCTTTGCTCAGCCCCTCTTATAGCGTTGCTAGTTGCAGGTGAAGAATGGAGATTATTCCTTATTGGAACATTATTTTCTTGTTGGGATATCACTATATTATCTTGTTATCTTAATGCATCTATATACTTGGTAAAGGGTGGAAGGCTCGGCCTTTTGCCTAGTGTTTTTTCCACTCTTGCTGCCCTAGTTTCCGTCATATTGGTGTTATGTTCCCGGATTTTGCGTTCCTTACGCGGTTGGGTAATAATGGGAACCCCTTGACAGTTCACCTTGAATAAATCTCTTCCAGCAATGCCCAACCTTGGTTTTACCATTTTCCACCTAGCCCCTTTTTCCCTTGGGCTTCCGGAGCCCGAGGGTCATCTTATTTAACCCCCCCCGGGCCAGTGCTCCTCTGAGTGTTGGTCCGAACTGGGCAGCCTGCGGGGCCACCTCGGGAAACTCGAGGGTTGGTCTTACTCGTAGCATGACCTATCTGAGTGTGCCCTGAGAACGAGATATGTGCAGCTCCTATCGGGATTTGTCGGCATATTCGGGCGGTGTTGCTGGACTTGTTTTGTCTTTGTCGGAGTTGTCTTGTAGAACCGGGATGCCGAGTCTGATCGGAATGTCTCGAGAGAAGGTTTATCCTTCGTTGACCGTGAGAGCTCGTCATGGGCTAATTTGGGACTCCCCTGCAGGGATTTGAACTTTCGAAAGCTGTGCCCGCAGTTATGGGCATATGGGAATTTGTTAATGTCCCGTTGTAGATAACTTGAACCTTAACTTAATTAAAATGAATCAACTGCGTGTGTTACCGTGATGGTCTCTTCTCGGTGGAGTCTGGGAAGTGAACACAGTGTTGGAGTAATGTTTGCCATAGGGTGTTCTCTAGTTCTTCGTTCGCGCTTTGCCTTCTCTTCTCGCTCCCTTATGCGAACAGGTTAGCCACCATATATGCTAGTCGCTTGCTGCAGCTCCACATATTACCTTGCCTTACCTATAAGCTTTAATAGTCTTGATCGCGAGGGTGCGAGATTGCTGAGTCCCCGTGGCTCACAGATTACTTGCAAAACCAGATGCAGGGCCTGATGACTCCGTTCTAGATGATGCACTTGAGCTCAAGTAGGAGTTCGACGAAGACTCACGCCTTTACTATGTGTCTTTCCCTGATGATCAGTAGTGGTGCCCAGTTGGGGCGATCGGGACCGTGTTGCATGTTGGGTTGATCTTTTATTTTGGTACCATAGTTGGATCATGAGTGATTGGATGATGTAATGCTATTTATGTACTTTGTGTGACATGGCGAGTGTAAGCCAACTATGTACCTTTCCGCTTATTATGTATTACATGGGATATTGTGAAGATTACCTTACTTGCAACATTGCTTTCAATGCGGTTATGCCTCTAAGTCGTGCTTCGACACGTAGGAGATATAGCCGCATCGAGGGCGTTACAAGTTGGTAATCAGAGCCTTCCCTGACCTTAGGAGCCCCCACTACTTGATCAAATTAGCTGCCATTGTTGAGTCTAGAAAAATGTTTTGAGTCATTTAGGAATTATATATCGGAGAGTTTAGGAATTCTTTTGTCACATCCCTAGTTCTGGTATGACCTAGACTAGCTAGTCATTTGTGCATCATGCTAAATTCCATTTAAATTTGAAATGAGGATTGGTGGAACCCTCAGAATCATTTTTTGAAATAACCCCAAATAAAAATTGCTCCAAAAAGGTCCAAGAAAATGTTCATGTTGCCCTCTGAAAATATTGGACAGAGATAAAAATCAAACCAATATTTTTAGGAGCTCATGGATATTTAATTTTGGCCATTTGGATTAATCCGATAAATATTTGCATTGGAAATATATTAGTTATATATATTAATATATGTCCAAAAATTATGCCACCTGTTGGGGAGCTCTGGAATAATGCCACTAGTTCCTACAAAAATGGGCATAAGGAAATAAGTTGATTTAGTATTATTACTAAATCAAAACATATGTCAGAATATTAGAAAAGAGACAAAAAGAGGAGAAACTTACCCGGGCCTCCTCCCTGTGCAGCCCAGCAGCAGTCAGCACCGGCCCAGCCCACTGGCCCCTCCTCTTCGTCCTCGACAGGAGGATGGGCGCGTGCCCGACGCACGCGCGCTCCGCCGCGCCACCTCCTCCCTCCCTGCCTGCCTGTCCTTCCCCCCCTCCTCGTCTGGACGCCTCTGGAGACACCACGCGCCGCCCCGACCCCTCTCACTCCCCCCCCCCCCGTGCTCCTCCTCTCCTCCTGCTCTCTCCCTCGCACACCCGAGCGCCATCACCGCTGCCGCTCGCCGTTGCCGCGGCCACCGGCCTCCCCTCGCCCTCCGCCCGAGCCTAGAAGCTCCGCCTCGTTGTCCGCATCGTCCTCGACGAGCCAAGTGTCCAGGGACGCGCTCCATCGCCGACACCGTCGTCTTCTTCATCGCCGGCCGCCGTAGATCTCCACCGCCCGCACGTCGCCGTCCGACGTCCCCGAGCTCTCCGACAACGTCCTCGAGCCCGCCGTGAGCCCCCGCTTCGGTTCCCCCTTCCCCCTTGCCTCCCCGTGCTCTGTAGCTAGCCTCGCCATCGAAGCCGAGCACCGGCCGCCGCCGCGAGCTTTGCTCCGGCGAGCTCCGGCCTCCCCAGCTCCTCCCACCTGCCCCACCAGATGCGCGAGAGCCCGGGCTACGCCCCGGTGCTCTTCGACGCCGCCCCCGTGGCCTGTATCACGGACGCCGCCGCGTCCAAAGGTCGCCGCCGATGACCTCGCCGGCCTGACGGGTGGGCCCCGTCGGCCAGGTGATTAGCTTAGTGCTAATCACCGTTAACTAACCCCCCCCCTGACACTGACAGTGGGCCCCAGCGCCACTAACTTTTAATTAGGATTAAACTAACCTCTGTTAAACCCCCCTGTCACTGACGTGTGGACCCCACACGTCAGGTTTGACCTGGACAGCCACAGTTGACTCGCTGACGTCATAGTGACGCAGTGCTGACGCAATTATTTATTTTCTGGAATTAAAATAAATCAGGAAATTCCAGAAAATGATTTAAACTTCAAAAAATCATAGAAATTCAACCGTAGCTCAGATTGAAATAATTTATATATGAAAAATTATCAGAAAAATGCAATCTTTCCATCTATACTAGTCTCATGCATGACAAACCAACTTATACATGCTGTATATTGGAAAACACATTATGGCATATATAAGAGCCTACTTTGGAAGTGCATTTGAGCTTTTGGGTTCAAATGGATTTCAAACCAAATGAATACTAGTTGCATTAGCTCAAACAACATCACATCTTCATGCCATGTTCATGCATCATATTGTTGCATATGCTTGCGTCTTGATTGCCGGCATCGTTCCTTCTCGATAGGTCCTGCTCCGGAGCCGTTCCAGAGTACCTGTCTGTGAAGCAGTGCCTCCTCTGTTGATCTACCAGGCAAGCAAACCCCCTTGTTCATTCCGATACAATCCTACTCTCTCGCTCCTGCTCTCAGTTATTGCATTAGGACAACAACGATTCATCTGCTACTTTGTGCTGCGGTAGTTGAACCCATTCCTCTGCATGACCTGTCATTGCCACAGTAAATAGTTGAAACCCACTAGCATGTGTAGGAGTTGATTGAGCCATGTTGTGTTCCTACCATGCTATGCCTGCTATTGCCTAGAGTTGTGTCAGGTATGGTTCATTGGGAATGAATTGGAGTGTTACGATATGTTCTGATGCTGAGAGTGAAGTGTGTGAACACGATTTGGTAAAGGTAGCGGTGAGAGGCCATGTAGGAGTACATGGTGGGTTGTCTCACTAGAACCGTCCTTAAGCACTAAGTTCTATGTATGTTGTCCAATGACTCAATACTACCACACATTGGGTTCCAGTAACTCGACCCCTCTCGACTTATTAACCAACTTGATCTCTGTCCAGGAGTCGCAATTAGTTTCTGGTGTTTGTAGGTAGTGCTATTTTTCTACGAAGTGGCACCCGGCAGGGTGGGCTTGGGACAGACTAGGCACACATGGCCTGGTGTACCGAGTGGCACCCGGATGGTGGGCTCGGGAACCCTGCACACATTGTTTGGGGCCGTGAGCGACACCCCGGCCGGATCACCTTGCGGATGGAACCCGAATAGGCGATAAACCTGGACTAGAGTCTTGTGTGGTTAGTCAGGTCGTGGCCGACACCCTCGCCAGGCTTCCGCTTGAAGGTTGCAGAGATACATGACGTGTACATGGCGGTAAGTGGCGAGGGCGTGTGTGAAGAAGTACACCCCTGCAGGGTTAACATGATCTATTCGAATAGCCGGGTCCGCGGTTATGGACTTCTTGGATGCTTACATGGTACATAGACAACTTGAAGTGGATACCATAAAATGCTCAAGACAAGTGTGAGTGCTATGGATGGCCTTCTCGTAGGGAGACGGGAATGAATCCATAGTAGTGTATTGTGTGGTGATTAGTGGACTCGTGTGCGCCATATCACCTCAAGAGTTTCTGGTAGTCGTAGAACAGGATAGCCACAGAGTCAAAGCTGGCTTGCTGCAACTAACCCCACATTACCCTCTTGATACAAATGCATGTATGATAGGATCTGATGTAAGTCTTGCTGAGTACCTTTGTACTCATGTTGCTTTATTTATGTTTTTGCAGCGGAGACTTCGGTCTTAATAGTGTTCTCGTGGACTTCGACGAGTAGTTTGTACCTCAGCTACGATCTTGATTGGATGTTGTAGATAGTCAGGCTTTCAGCCTTTTTCATTTATAGATGTCTGTACTCAGACATGTAATGCTTCCGTTTGTTGCTTGATTGCTCTGAATGTTGGGTGATGTGACCCCTGTTTGTAATAAATGGTATGATGGTTCTTCTGAGCCTTTATCTATATGAGTTGTTGAGTTATGCTGTGATGCCATGTTGTACAGCACATACTTGCATGTTATGCGTACGTGTAATGTGTATTGCTATGTGTGGGATCTGACTATCTAGTTGTTTATCCTTAGTAGTCTCTCTTACCGGGAAATGTCTCCTAGTGCTTCCACTAAGCCCTGGTAGCTTGCTACTGCTCCGGAACACTTAGGCTGGCCGGCATGTGTCCTTCTTCGATCCTGTGTCTGTCCCTTCGGGGAAATGTCACGCGATGAATACCGGAGTCCTGTTAGCCCGCTACAGCCCGGTTCACCGGAGTCCTGTTAGCCCAGTGCTACAGCCTGGATTCACTCGCTGATGACCGACACGTTTGATGCTGGGTCATGGATGCCTGTCCCTGTAAGTTAGTGCCACTTTGGGTTTACGACTAGCCATGTCAGCCCGGGCTCCTTATCATATGGATGCTAGCGACACTGTCATATACGTGTGCCAAAAGGCGCAAACGGTCCCGGGCAAAGGTAAGGCGACACCCGTGGGGATACCGTGCGTGAGGCCGCAAAGTGATATGAGGTGCTACATGCTAGATCGATGTGGCATTGAGTCGGGGTCCTGACAGCCTTGGTATCAGAGCCTGACTGCCTGTAGGATTACCAAGCCAAACTGGTCGAAGTTGAGTCTAGAAATTCTTTAGTTATGTAAGGGAATTGATTGTGGGTTGGAATGTAAGGCTCTTTTTACTTCTTATACCTCATGGCCTTCTAATCTGAGTCATCCTATCTTTTCTACGGGCTTAAGGAACTAGGCATTCTCTTCCGTCTATCAGGATCACGTGTTACTACTCTGTAGTCCCATAGGATTGGTTGATCAGAGTCTTACCCTACTTTCGAGTACTTCCGGTGTAGCCTGTTTAGTTTGATCTCAGAACCTTGAGTGATGATGTTGAGCATGTACTACCCCATTTTAGCAGGATGTCTCATTCTAAGCATTTTACTGCCGTTATGCTGCCGGATTTGCCCTTGGAGTTCGAGAGTTACTAATTTCCTTATCCTACATTCTATAACCTATAGATGATGCTGACTCCGTCCCTGGTTTCGTTTCTCAGGATGTCATCAGCTAAGCGAAGTTCTATTGTTCGTAGCCAGAACCATGGAGATGGTAGGGATGAGGATCCTCCCGACCCACCTTCGTTGACAGAGTTCATGTTAGAAATGGAGAGGAACAAGCGTGAGTCTAACCGTTTGTTGGCACGTATCGAGGAGAACACTGCACATCAGTCCAATAAGTCTGCGACCATTCATGACTTCATTCGCTTGCACCCACCTACCTTTCATCATTCCATCGAGCCACTCGATGCAGATGAGTGGCTCCGTAGCATCACTCATAAGCTGTGTTCCACGAGCGTAGCTGAAGATGACAAGGTCACTTATGCCACATACCACCTGGAAGGTCCTGCTAGTCTTTGGTGGCAGAACTATGAGGCTATGCTTCCAGCTGGCCAGAATCCTACCTGGAGAGATTTCACTGAGGCTTTTCGCGAGCATCACATTCCTGAAGCCCTCATCGATCGCAAGAGAGAAGAGTTCTGTAGTTTCACCTAGAGTAAGATGGCTGTTGATGCTTATAGTAGAGAGTTTGAGAACCTCACCCGTTATGCCACAGAAGAGGTGTCCACGGACGCCAAGAAGCAGGCAGGTTCCGGAAGGGTCTCAATCCCAAGTTGCGTCGTGATCTCCACCTGCATCATTGTGATACATTCCAAGCCCTTGTGAACAAGGCCATTAATGCAGAGACAGCTCAGCTCACTTACGAGGAGTCTCGTAAGCACACCCGTGATTTGGGATCTTCCTCTGGCTCTAGTTCCCAGAAGCGCCGGATTTGGGTTCCAAACTCCGCTCTTCCTTTCGGATATGCACCGAGACCATCTTATGTGGTGCCTCACCCAGCTCAGTCGTATGTTTCACCCAGGCCTACTAGTAGGCCGCTTGTCAGTGCGGGTCCACGTCCAACCTCAGGGACTTGCTTCACATGCGGGAAGCCAGGACACTATGCACGTGACTGCTCTCAAACTAGTTATGCTCCACCCCAGCCCGAGAAGACTGTTGGCTGTATTAAACCATCACACAAGATGATCAGTGTCAAGTCAGCCCCCTCTGAACATGGACGTGTGCATCACGTCTCAGCTAAAGACGCTCATGATGATCCGGATGTCGTTCTTGGTACACTCCTTGTCAATTGTCACCCAGCATCAGTTCTATTCGATACTAGAGCATCTCACTCCTTCATTTCTGAAGGCTATGCTCGTTTGCACGACATATCATTTTGTGATATGCCAACTCCGCTTGAAATCCAAACCCCAGGGTCTAGATGGCAGACCACCAGAATTAGCCATGGTAATGAAATCCTTGTTGACAGACTTGTATTCCTTGCATCACTTGTAGCCCTCAAGTCCTCAGATATTAACATCATCTTGGGTATGGACTGGATGACAGCTCATCATGCCAAGATTGATTGTTACACAAGATCTGTTCAGCTTACACACCCATCTGGCAAGATAGTCACTGTCTCCACTAGAGTTGCAAAGCGTCAGCTCTGTTCTCTTAATGCAAGCCCTCTTCCAGACCTTGAAGATATCTCGGTAGTCCGTGACTTTCCGGATGTCTTTCCAGAGGAACTGCCAGGTGTTCCACCTGACAGAGATGTAGAGTTCGTCATAGATCTTATCCCAGGAACAGCTCCAATCTCTAGGAGACCTTACAAGATGGCACCCTTAGAACTAGCCGAGCTTAAGAAACAACTTGATGAGTCCTTGCAAAAGGGTTTCATCCATCCTAGTTCTTCTCCTTGGGCTTGCCCCGTCCTCTTCGTCAAGAAGAAGGATGGTACGGACCGGATGGTTGTAGATTATCGTCCCGTTAATTTGGTCACGATAAAGAACAAATATCCGCTCCCCAGGATCAACGATCTGTATGATCAGCTCGCTGGATCCTCAGTCTTCTCCAAGATGGATTTGAGGTTAGGCTACCACCAAATCAAAATCAGAAACGGGGACATTCCCAAGACAGCCTTTGTTACTCGTTATGGTCAGTACGAGTACACCGTCATGTCCTTTGGTCTAACCAACGCTCCAGCTCCATTCTCCCGCTTGATGAACTCGATCTTCATGGAGTACTTAGATAAGTTCGTCGTGTTTTACCTCGATGATATTCTTATTTACTCAAAGAACGAAGAAGAGCATGCCGAACATCTTAGACTTGTGTTAGAAAAACTCAGAGAGCACCGCCTTTATGCCAAGTTCTCCAAGTGTGAATTTTGGTTGCCAGAAGTGACCTACCTAGGCCACGTAATCTCTGGTAAGGGCATTGCTGTCAATCCCGAGAGAGTCAAGGCCGTTCTCGATTGGACTCCACCTGAGACCGTTAAAAAAGTTAGGAGCTTCCTTGGTCTAGCCAGCTATTGTCGCCGCTTTGTTGAAAACTTCTCCAAAGTAGCCAAACCCCTCACGGAACTTCTTGAGAAGGATAAAAAGTTTGAGTGGTCCCCACAGTGTGAGTACAGTTTTCAGGAACTGAAAAGACGCCTGACTTCTGCTCCCATACTTGTGCCACCGGATTTCACAAAGGACTTTGTTATCTATTGTGACGCCTCACGACAGGGACTAGGTTGCATTCTTATGCAGGATCGTCATGTGATTGCCTATGCATCTCGACAGTTGCATCCACATGAGGATAATTATCCTACACATGATCTAGAGCTTGCAGTCGTAGTCTATGCACTCAAGACCTGGCGACATTACCTTCTCGGTAAACGTTGTGAGATCTACACCGATCACCAGAGTCTCAAGTATATCTTCACCCAACCGGATCTGAATCTTAGGAAAAGACGTTGGTTGGAGTTGATCACAGATTATGATCTAGGGATTACCTACACCCCAGGCAAAGCCAATGTCATGGCTGATGCTCTAAGCCGTAAATCCTATTGCAACAATCTCATGTTGCAGTAAGGCCAACCACTTCTCCATGAGGAATTCTGTAAGATTAACCTTCACATGGCTCCTCATGGATTCCTTTCTACCTTGGTGGCGAAACCTACCCTTGAGGATCAGATCATCTCTGACCAGAAGTTTGATAGGGGTGTTATCCGCATTAAGAGAAACATTAAGAAGGGAGTTGGTGGATGTTTCTCTATGGATGATCGAGGTGTTGTCTTCTTTGTGAATCGCTTGGTGGTTCCCAAGAGTCAACATCTTCGACAATTGATTCTTAAGGAGGCGCATGAATCTCCTCTCACGATTCATCCCGGTAGTACTAAGATGTATCAGGATCTACGCCAGAGGTTCTGGTGGACTAGGATGAAGAGAGAAATCGCTGAGTTCATTGCTAAATGTGACGTTTGTCGTCGCGTTAAGGTAGAGCATCAAAGACCTGCTGGCACCCTTCAGCCTTTAGCTATTCCTGAATGGAAATGGGATAAAGTTGGTATGGACTTCATCACCGGCTTTCCCAGGACCAAAAGAGGGAATAATGCTATCTTCGTAGTCATTGATCGTCTCTCCAAAGTGGCGCACTTCCTACCTGTTCGAGAGAGTATCACTGCTAGTCAGCTCGCTGACTTATATATTTCTCGAATAGTATCACTCCATGGTGTTCCACTAGAGATCAATTCAGACCGTGGCAGTCTTTTCACTTCTCATTTCTGGGAGAGTTTCCAAACTGCCATGGGAACCCATCTTTCCTTCAGTACCGCTTTCCACCCTCAGTCGAGTGGTCAGGTGGAACGGGTCAATCAAATTCTCGAAGACATGCTCAGAGCTTGCGTTATCTCATTGGTATGGATTGGGAGAAATGTCTTCCTTTCGCCGAGTTTGCTTATAACAATAGCTATCAATCCAGTCTCAAGAAAGCTCCTTTTGAAGTTCTCTATGGACGAAGATGTCGAACACCTTTGAACTGGTCAGAAACCGGTGAAAGACAATTCTTTGGACCGGACATGATCCAGGAGGCAGAAGAGCAAGTTCGCATCATTCGTGAGAATTTGAAAACAGCCCAATCTCGTCAAAAGAGCCAGTATGACCGTCGTCATAAGGAAGTGGCTTATGAAATTGGCGACAAGGCTTACCTTCGGGTTACTCCTTTGAAGGGTACCCATCGTTTCGGTATCAAGGGCAAGTTGGCTCCTCGTTACATTGGTCCCTTTCGCATTCTCGCTAAACGAGGAGAGGTTGCCTACCAGTTGGAACTACCCCCACATCTTTCTCGAGTTCATGATGTCTTCCACGTCTCTCAACTCAGGCGTTGCTTCTCGGATCCTATCCGCGGAGTGGACCACGAAACACTTGATCTTCAAGATAACCTCACATACCGAGAGTACCCGGTTCGCATTCTTGATCAAGGAGAGCGTGTTACCCGACGTCAGAACATCAAGTTTCTCAAAGTTCAGTGGTCTCATCATTTCGAGAGAGAAGCTACTTGGGAGCGAGAAGATCGTCTTCGACTGGAGTACCCCGCTTTCTTTCCGTCGACCCCTGAATCTCGGGACGAGATTCTTTCAAGTGGGGGCGAGTTGTCACATCCCTAGTTCTGGTATGACCTAGACTAGCTAGTCATTTGTGCATCATGCTAATTTCCATTTAAATTTGAAATGAGGATTGGTGGAACCCTCAGAATCATTTTTTGAAATAACCCCAAATAAAAATTGCTCCAAAAAGGTCCAAGAAAATGTTCATGTTGCCCTCTGAAAATATTGGACAGAGATAAAAATCAAACCAATATTTTTAGGAGCTCATGGATATTTAATTTTGGCCATTTGGATTAATCTGATAAATATTTGCATTGGAAATATATTAGTTATATATATTAATATATGTCCAAAAATTATGCCACCTGTTGGGGAGCTCTGGAATAATGCCACTAGTTCCTACAAAAATGGGCATAAGGAAATAAATTGATTTAGTATTATTACTAAATCAAAACATATGTCAGAATATTAGAAAAGAGACAAAAACATGAGAAACTTACCTGGGCCTCCTCCCTGTGCAGCCTAGCAGCAGCCAGCGCCGGCCCAGCCCACTGGCCCCTCCTCTGTCGTCTTCGTCCTTGACAGGAGGATGGGCGTGTGCCCGACGCGCGCGCGCTCCGCCGCGCCACCTCCTCCCTCCCTGCCTGCCTGTCCTTCCCCCCCTCCTCGTCTGGACGCCTCTGGAGACGCCACGCGCCGCCCCGACCCCTCTCACTCTTCCCCCCCGTGCTCCTCCTCTCCCCCTGCTCTCTCCCTCGCACACCCGAGCGCCATCACCGCCGCCGCTCGCTGTTGTCGCGGCCACCGGCCTCCCCTCGCCCTCCGCCCGAGCCTAGAAGCTCCGCCTCGTCGTCCGCATCGTCCTCGACGAGCCAAGTGACCAGGGACGCGCTCCATCGCCGACACCGTCGTCTTCTTCATCGCCGGCCGCCGTAGATCTCCACCGCCCGCACGTCGCCGTCCGACATCCCCGAGCTCTCCGACGACGTCCTCGAGCCCGCCGTGAGCCCCCGCTTCGGTTCCCCCTTCCCCCTTGCCTCCCCGTGCTCTGTAGCTAGCCCCGCCATCGAAGCCGAGCTCCGGCCGCCGCCGCGAGCTTTGCTCCGGCGAGCTCCGGCCTCCCCAGCTCCTCCCACCTGCCCCACCAGATGCGCGAGAGCCCGGGCTACGCCCCGGTGCTCTCCGACGCCGCCCCCGTGGCCTGTATCACGGACGCCACCGCGTCCAGAGGTCGCCGCCAATGACCTCGCCGGCCTGACGGGTGGGCCCCGTCAGCCAGGTGATTAGCTTAGTGCTAATCACCGTTAACTAACCCTCCCTGACACTGACAATGGGCCCCAGTGCCACTAACTTTTAATTAGGATTAAACTAACCTCTGTTAAACCCCCCTATCACTGACGTGTGGACCCCACACGTCAGGTTTGACCTGGACAGCCATAGTTGACTCGCTGACGTCACAGTGACGCAGTGTTGACGCAATTATTTATTTTCTGGAACTAAAATAAATCAGGAAATTCCAGAAAATGATTTAAACTTCAAAAAATCATAGAAATTCAACCGTAACTCAGATTGAAATAATTTATATATGAAAAATTATCAGAAAAATGCAATCTTTCCATCTGTACTAGTCTCATGCATGACAAACCAACGTATACATGCTGTATATGGGAAAACACATTATGGCATATATAAGAGCCTACTTTGGAAGTGCATTTGAGCTTTTGGGTTCAAATGGGTTTCAAACCAAATGAATACTAGTTGCATTAGCTCAAACAACATCACATCTTCATGCCATGTTCATGCATCATATTGTTGCATATGCTTGCGTCTTGATTGCCGACACCGTTCCTTCTCGATAGGTCCTGCTCCGGAGCCGTTCCAGAGTACCTGTCTGTGAAGCAGTGCCTCCTCTGTTGATCTACCAGGCAAGCAAACCCCCTTGTTCATTCCGATACAATCCTACTCTCTCGCTCCTGCTCTCAGTTATTTCATTAGGACAACAACAATTCATCTGCTACTTTGTGCTGCGGTAGTTGAACCCATTCCTCTGCATGACCTGTCATTGCCACAGTAAATAGTTGAAACCCACTAGCATGTGTAGGAGTTGATTGAGCCATGTTGTGTTCCTACCATGCTATGCCTGCTATTGCCTAGAGTTGTGTCAGGTCTGGTTCATTGGGAATGAATTGGAGTGTTACGATATGTTCTGATGCTGAGAGTGAAGTGTGTGAACACGATTTGGTAAAGGTAGCGGTGAGAGGCCATGTAGGAGTACATGGTGGGTTGTCTCACTGGAACCGTCCTTAAGCACCGAGTTCTATGTATGTTGTCCAATGACTCGATACGACCACACATTGGGTTCCGGTAACTCGACCCCTCTCGACATATTAACCAACTTGATCTCTGTCCAGGAGTAGCAATTAGTTTCTGGTGTTTGTAGGTAGTGCTATTTTTCTACGAAGTGGCACCCGGCAGGGTGGGCTTGGGACAGACTAGGCACACGTGGCCTGGTGTACCGACTGGCACCCGGATGGTGGGCTCGGGAACCCTGCACACATCGTTTGGGGCCGTGAGCGACACCCCGGCCGGATCACCTTGCGGATGGAACCCGAATAGGGGATAAACCTGGACTAGAGTCTTGTGTGGTTAGTCAGGTCGTGGCCGACACCCTCGCCAGGCTTCCGCTTGAAGGTTGCAGAGATACATGACGTGTACATGGCGGTATGTGGCGAGGGCGTGTGTGAAGAAGTACACCCCTGCAGGGTTAACATGATCTATTCGAATAGCCGGGTCCGCGGTTATGGACTTCTTGGATGCTTACATGGTACATAGACAACTTGAAGTGGATACCATAAAATGCTCAAGACAAGTGTGAGTGCTATGGATGGCCTTCTCGTAGGGAGACGGGAATGAATCCATAGTAGTGTATTGTGTGGTGATTAGTGGACTCGTGTGCGCTATATCACCTCAAGAGTTTCTGGTAGTCATAGAACAGGATAGCCACATAGTCAAAGCTGGCTTGCTGCAACTAACCCCACATTACCCTCTTGATACAAATGCATGTATGATAGGATCTGATGTAAGTCTTGCTGAGTACCGTTGTACTCATGTTGCTTTATTTATGTTTTTGCAGCGGAGACTTCGGTCTTAATAGTGTTCTCGTGGACTTCGACGAGTAGTTTGTACCTCAGCTACGATCTTGATCGGATGTTGTAGATAGTCAGGCTTTCAGCCTTTTTCATTTATAGATGTCTGTACTCAGACATGTAATGCTTCAGTTTGTTGCTTGATTGCTCTGAATGTTGGGTCATGTGACCCCTATTTGTAATAAATGCTATGATGGCTCTTCTGAGCCTTTATCTATATGAGTTGTTGAGTTATGTTGTGATGCCATGTTGTACAGCACATACTTGCATGTTATGCGTATGTGTAATGTGTATTGCTTTGTGTGGGATCTGACTATCTAGTTGTTTATCCTTAGTAGTCTCTCTTACCGGGAAATGTCTCCTAGTGCTTCCACTAAGCCCTGGTAGCTTGCTACTGCTCCGGAACACTTAGGCTGGCCGGCATGTGTCCTTCTTAGATCCTGTGTCTGTCCCTTCGGGGAAATGTCACGCGATGAATACCGGAGTCCTGTTAGCCCGCTACAGCCCGGTTCACCGGAGTCCTGTTAGCCCAGTGCTACAGCCTGGATTCACTCGCTGATGACCGACACGTTTGATGCTGGGTCATGGATGCCTGTCCCTGTAAGTTAGTGCCACTTTGGGTTTACGACTAGCCATGTCAGCCCGGGCTCCTTATCATATGGATGCTAGCGACACTGTCATATACGTGTGCCAAAAGGCGCAAACGGTCCCGGGCAAAGGTAAGGCGACACCCGTGGGGATACCGTGCGTGAGGCCGCAAAGTGATATGAGGTGCTACATGCTAGATCGATGTGGCATTGAGTCAGGATCCTGACATCTTTTTACTCCCCAGTCCCTTCATCGCTCTGGTAAGGCATCCTGACGTAGAGTTTTGACTCTTCTCTTCTCAGATTTCACTAAAAAAAATTAGGATCACGCGGGTATCTTGGAATCGTTCCGATGGATTTGTGACGAGAACATTGTTCTTGGTGCCTCCTGTCATTTAGGGGTTGTGGCAGTGTCCCGGGGAGTTGAGCTCCGAGGTGTTGTCGTCACAATTTTATCGTAGCAGTTCTGGAATACCTGAGTTTAGTTCGCCGACATTGATGTCGGAGTAATGGGCCGCGGGTAGGCCAACCCGAGCCCAGAACCTTTCAAGACATCGGGGCAGGCTGCGCCCGTCAAGACCCCAGGGCGAAGAGCCGCCTTCTGAGGAATCGACGGCAAGACGACCGACTGACCACCCACGGCCGAGTCCTAGGGACGACTTCAGGGAAAGCTGACTCCTGACTAGCGACTTCCAGAGAAGTCGGTTTGGGGAGTCGGCCTGCGACTCCAACAAACCCCATGACCTCATCAAAGGGGACGGGGCAGGGGCGTGGCTACAGCGAAGCCCACCCCCGCCCCTTACCAAGGGCAGGCATGGCCACAGCATGCCGTACCCCGGAAGATCTCCGTGCGGCGTGGCACTGTTGCCATGCCGGCCCTGACATCAGCACCGCATGGCCAAATCCTGCACCCACGATGGCTCGTCTGTACGGCCTAGAGACAGCAGGCCCCACCAGTCAGTGAGACCTCAGGAGACGGCAGAAGAACCACCAGTCGGACCCGTCGGGAGTCGGCCCGGGGAGTCGGCCGAGCCCTCCCCCGGGGCCCACACGCCATTAATCAAGAAGTGATGGGGAGTGGCGACAGTGATCGCCCGCCGGGCGGCGGGGCTGTTGCCACGACCTCATGATCAAGCCCGTGTCATCAGAAGCACGGCTACAGTAATCAGCAGCCGGCAAGACCCGCCCGCGGCGGACGCGGCCTGTCAGCTCCGTACCAGGCCAGTCGGCGGTGCCCACCAGTCGGCGGGCCCCAGCGGTCGGCAGAGAAGATGGAGGCCAGAGGCACTGACGGCTGGGCCCGTGTACAGCCAGATTGCCATTGTACCCCTGGGGGGTAGGCCTATATAAACCCCGAGGGCACCCATGCAAAGGGTTGGAACCCATTAGCTCTAGGCCAGATCATATAGAAGGGAGAGAGATAGCCTTGCCCTCTCCTACCTCCAAGAAACAGCTCAAGGAGCAACCGTGTAAACCCTTTGCCATAGTGATCATGCGGAGACCCCGCAGAGCAGCAGTAGGGGTATTATCTCCTTGGAGAGCCCTGAAGCTGGGTAAGATTCGTCGGCGTGCATGTCTTCGCCTCATCCCGTTTCCAGGCACCGGCGATGTTCTACTCGCCCCCACCATGATAAGACATCCTTTGGCATATGTCGCACCAAACCCCCGACAATCGAAAATCTCTTTTATGCAGTTGTTGGTGAGATAACCTCGACGCCACCCAGTACTAGGGCGGGAGTTCGGGAGTATTGCCATAACTCGTATAACGAATGCTTTTCGAAGGTTGAGGTAGACGATTTCCGAAGTTTTTTCTCGGTTATGTGTTGAAGGATGGATACAACTGGATGTAGGATTTTCTATATTTGGGTGAGATATTATGCTTCCCCTGTATCCCCAACAACTGATTGCATAACCGGAAAGGTTCGGGAGTTTCATAGGTGGGAATTCTTGTAGCTCTAGTTCTTCTTCCACGGATATTTGGTTTGAGATTGAGTGATCTTTACCGAGTATTCGTTCTTGCTCCGTACCTTGTTGATTTATTCCTCTACCTAAATTCTAAGTGGCTTCTCAATTTATGGATATGTGACCATTTCAATTGGAATGCATTCGTTCATTTTGTTCGGATGTGAAGACTATATGTTGCAATTTCATCCCGTTGGATTCAGCTTCAATATTTGTCAATCAATGTGCTAATGGATGTCAACCTCTTCAGGATGGCTCCTCCAACGCGCACGACTCCGAATCCTGATCCGCCACCACCACCTCCTCCTCCAGAGGCATGGCAAGCTGTGATGGCCGCTACCAATGCAAACACGCAGTTGATCATGCAAATTCTTCAAGAGCGCAAACAAGCGAACCAAGGCAACCAAGGCAACAATCAGTATCACTTTGCTACACTCAACCAGTTCCTTGCTAACCAGCCAAAGACCTTCAGCAATTGTGTTGAGGCAATTGATGCTGACGATTGGCTCGTGGACTTATGCAAGCATTTCGAGTGCAGTAACGTCAGGCCTGAGGACTTTGTCAAGTTCGCTTCCTTCCAACTCAAAGACCAAGCTACAGAATGGTTCCAGCAGTACAAAGATTCCAGAGGAGGCCGTGTGATTACCTGGGATGAATTCTGTCAAGACTTCAAAGCTCATCATATTCCTCAGAGCGTGGTTGAAAGCAAGCATGATGAATTCCGCAACCTGAAGCAAGGCTCTATGTCTGTCTATGACTACAACAAGTTGTTTCAGAAGCTCGCTCGCTTTGCTAAGCAGGACGTCCCTGACGAGAAGAGCATGATATACCAGTTCAGGGGTGGTCTCAGAGAAGAAATCTAGCTAGCTCTTGTTCTCTTTGAGCCCTTGAGGTACGATGAGTTCTACAACATGGCATTGAAGCAAGAGGCTGCTCAACTGAAGTGTGATGCTTCCAAGAAGCGAGTCAGAGATGCTACTTCTTCATCCTCTACTCAAGTGGCTAAGCAGCAGATGTATTGGCTTCCTCCTCCTCCGTTCCGTCGGCCATATCAGAAGAGCAAAGGTGGTAGTGGATCTTCCCACCCACCCAACCCTGGCTTTCAGAACAAGACTTCGTCTCAAGCTTCAAGATTGAGTGCTCCGTATCACCGTCCGCTTTCAGAGGTCACATGCAACAAGTGCCAGCAGAAGGGTCACTATGCCAACAAATGCTTCAATCAGAGGCGTCTCCCTCCTCCTCCTCCTGTGAGATCGGCAAGTACAGCTGTGGTCAAGCATAACCCCAAGCACGCCAAGGTCAACTTAATGAATGCAGGTCATGCAGAGGACTCGCCAGATGTCATCATGGGTAATCTTCCTGTTAACAATGTTCCTGCAAAAGTACTTTTTGATACTGGTGCATCGCATTATTTCATGTCAAAGCCATTTTTTGCCAAGCATGAATTCGTTTCTTCTCATTTAGGCAAACAAATGGATATCGTTTCTTCTGGCAAACGTTTGAGTGCAAGTTTGGAGGTTCCAGATGTTACTATCACCTTGGGCGACTACAAGTTCCTTTCTTCTCCAATGGTCCTTGGTAACTCGGATATTGATCTTATTCTCAGAATGGATTGGTTTTCTAAGCACAAGGCTCACCTTGATTGTGCAGCCAGGCAGATTCAATTGACTCATTCATCTGAGGATGTAATTGTCTTTGCCGCTCGTGATGATACAATCCGTCTGTTTTCTCTCAATGAGAAGGGTGACCTGGATGCCATCTCGCAAATCCCAGTTGTTTGCAAATATCAAGACGTCTTTCCAGAAGAGCTTCCAGGAATGCCTCTGCACCGGCCAGTTGAATTCGTCATCGATTTTGAGCCTGGCACGGAACCGGTTTGCAAGCGTCCTTACAAGCTCGGACCTGAAGAGTTGAAGGAGCTGAAGAAGCAACTCGATATTCAAGAGCGAATGGGTCTCAGCCGACCTAGTTCTTCTCCGTGGGGTTGTGGAGTACTTTTTGTGAAGAAGAAGGATGGAACGGACCGACTTTGTGTTGACTACCGTCCATTGAACAAGAAGACTATCAAGAACAAGTACCCACTTCCCAACATCAATGAGCTATTCGAACAACTCAAAGGTGCCCAAGTATTCTCCAAGCTTGATCTCCGTATGGGTTATCATCAGATTCGAATCCGTGAGCAAGATATTCCCAAGACGGCTTTCAGAACAAGCTATGGTTCATATGAATACACTGTCATGTATTTTGGCCTCGTCAACGCTCCTCCGACTTTCTCTCGCATGATGAACTTCATCTTCAACGCCTACACAAATGACTTCGTTTTGGTCTATCTCGACGATATTCTGGTCTTTTCGAAGAACAAGGAAGATCATGCCAAGCACTTGCGTTTGGTGCTCGATAAGCTCAGGGAACATCAGTTCTACGCCAAGTTCTCAAAGTGCGAGTTTTGGCTCGATGAGGTTCTTTATCTTGGGCATATCATCTCTGCCAAGGGCATTCCAGTGAATCCTGAGAAGGTGTCTGCAATTGTGAATTGGGAACCACCTCAGAACGTGAAGCAACTCTGTAGCGTCATCGGTCTCACGAGCTACTGCCGAAGGTTCGTTGAGAACTTTTCAAAGATCGCGAAGCCTCTTTCAAACCTTCTCCAGAAGCACGTCAAGTACGTTTGGTCTCCAGAATGTGACATCGCTTTCAACACTTTGAAAGAGAAATTGGTCACTGCTCCAGTTCTGACTCCTCCTGATGAATCTAAACCGTTCGAGGTCTTCTGTGATGCCTCTCTTCAAGGTCTTGGTGAAGTGTTGATGCAAGAGAAGAAAGTTGTGGCTTATACCTCTCGCCAGTTGAATCCCAACGAGAAGAGCTACCCCACTCATGACCTCGAGTTGGCGGCACTTGTGCATGCTCTTTTGACTTGGAGACATCTCTTACTGGGAAGAAAAGTGGACATCTTCACTAACCACAAGAGTCTCAAGTACATATTCACTCAGCCTAATCTCAACCTCGGACAGACTCGGTGGGTCGAAATGATTCAAGAGTATAATCCAAGTATCGAGTATACTCCAGGCAAGGCCAATGTGATTGATGACGCTTTGAGCAGGAAGGCTTACTGCAACAGTCTGATTCTCAAGCCTTACCAACCCGAGCTTTGTGAAGCTTTCCGCAAACTCAATCTGCAAGTTGTTCCTCAAGGTTTCCTCGCCAACCTTCAAGTCTCTCCTACCTTAGAAGACTAGATTCGCCAGGCTCAGCTTCTTGATGCTATGGTGAAGAAGGTGAAGATTGGGATTGCCAAGAGCCAACCCAAGTACAAGTGCTACCACCTTGATGAGAAGGATACTCTCTTCTTCGAGGATCGTATTGTTGTGCCCAAAGGTGACCTTCGCAAAGTGATCATGAACGAGGCTCACAATTCACTCCTCTCCATCCACCCTGGGAGTACGAAGATGTATCAGGACCTCAAGAAGGCTTATTGGTGGACTCGAATGAAGCGAGAGATTGCTCAGTTCGTGAATGAGTGTGATGTCTGCAGAAGAGTGAAGGCAGAACACCAAAGGCCAGCTGGTCTCCTCCAACCTCTTGCCATTCCAGAATGGAAGTTTGACCACATTGAGATGGACTTCATGACTGGATTTCCAAAGTCCAAGCGCGGCAATGATGCTATATTCGTTGTCATCGACAAACTCACTAAAGTGGCTCACTTTCTGCCTATCAAAGAGTCAATCACTACAGCTCAATTGGTGGAGCTATATACCTCTCAGATTGTCTCGCTGCACGGCATTCCACAGGTGATCTCTTCAGACCGTGGCAGCATCTTTACCTCCAAGTTTTGGGACTCTTTTCAGAAGGCCATGGGCACCAACATCCGCTTCAGCACAACTTTCCATCCTCAAACTAGCGGTCAAGTCGAGCGTGTCAATCAAATTCTTGAAGATATGCTCAGGGCTTGTGTGATCTCTTTCGGCATGAAGTGGGAAGATTGTCTTCCATTTGCCGAATTCTCCTACAACAACAGTTTTCAAGCAAGTTCGGGCAAGGCCCCATTTGAGATTCTGTATGGCAGGAAGTGTCATACTCCACTCAACTGGTCAGAAACCGGTGAACGTCAACTTCTTGGAAATGACTTAATCACAGAGGCAGAGGAGATGTGTAAAGTCATTCGAGATAACCTCAAAGCAGCGCAATCGCGCCAGAAGAGCTACTATGATAGTAAGCACCGTGATTTGTCTTTCGAGATCGGAGATCATGTTTACCTCCACGTCTCTCCAATGAAAGGTACTCGTCGCTTCGGTATCAAAGGGAAGATTGCCCCGAGATATGTGGGTCCTTTCAAGATCGTCAGCAAGAGAGGCGATATCGCCTATCAACTCGAGCTTCCTTCAAACTTTGCAAATGTGCATGATGTGTTCCATGTCTCTTAGCTCCGCAAGTGCTTCAAGACTCTTGACCGCATCGTCAACTTCGAAGACATTGATCTCCAAGAAGATCTCTCTTATCGTGAGCACCCCGTTGCTATTCTTGAAGAGACTGAACGCAAGACTCGCAATAAGTCAATCAAATTCCTCAAAGTCAAGTGGTCACACCATTCCGACCGTGAAGCCACCTGGAAACGCGAGGATCACCTCCGTTCTGAGTACCCGGCGTTCTTCTAGTCCTAGATCTCGGGACGAGATCCTTTCGTAGTGGTGGAGTGTTGTAACACCCAAGATGTAATTTACCTAATATGTAATCCAACTCTTGTCGTTTTCGGTGCTAAGTTATTTTATTTCCTCGGGTTCGGGTTTTTGTCTCCGTATGTTGTTCTCGTTGTCATGCATCTCATATCATGTCATCATGTGCATTGCATTTGCATACGTGTTCGTCTCATGCATCCGAGCATTTTCCCCGTTGTCTGTTTTGCATTCTGGCGCTCCTATCTCCTCCGGTGGTCTTTTTCTACCTTCCTTTCGTGTGTGGGGGTTAAACATTTCCGGATTGGACCGAGACTTGCCAAGCGGCCTTGGTTTACTACCGGTAGACCGCCTGTCAAGTTTCGTACCATTTGGACTTTGTTTGATGCTCCAACGGTTAACAAAGGGACCGAGAAGGCCTCGTGTGTGTTGCAGCCCAACACCCCTCCATTTTGGCCCAAACCCTCTCCATCTTCTAGAGCATTCGATCACGACCGCGTGGCCAAAAACCGCACCTCATTTGGACTCTCCTAGCTCCTCCTATGCCTATAAATAGCACCTCCTCCGAAATTCGCGGTTCGTCTCCCCCGAAACCCTAAAAATTCGCCCCGTCGCGCGCGAGACATGTCCGTACCTGGCCGGACGCCCCGCGCCGCCGCCCCGGTCCACTAGCCGTTCGCCACGTGTCGCCGCCGGGTCGCTCCCGCCCCCGGCCCGCTCGGCCCGGGAGGGCCCCCGAGGCCCATCGCCTCCCGCCGCCGCCCGGGGTCGTCTCCCTCCTCGACGCCCGGCGCCAGTCTCCGCTCCGCCGCCCGCCGGCAAGCCGCGCCGGCCTCCGCCCGCTCCGGCCACCGCGGCCATCACCGCCCCGCAGCCGCAGGTGGTCGGCTAGCCTCGCCGACTGCCGCTCCTCGACACCCGCGCCGCCCGGACCTCGCCGGTCCCCGAGTCCGGCGACCCCGACCCCTCTCCGATGAACTCCGGCCGCCTCCCTCGCGAACTCCGGCGATCAACGAACTCCGGCAAGTGCATCGGTTCCCGTGCATGATCTGGATCAAGATCTGGGAATTTTCTCTTGGTTGACTTTCTCCCGAAACCCTAGATAAATTGCATTTTTCATCATGCTATATCTCCGCATCCGTAGCTCCGTTTTGGGCGTGTAGCATATCAAAATGTTTGTCTCAGAGAGCACATCATTTCTTCTCATTGCATCATTTTCATTTGGGTTCATCTTGATGCCCGAAATGCTGTTGGAAGAGAGCTATTTGAGTTAATTGTCAGATCTGTTGCACCAAATAGCTATTTTTCATTTTTGCCATGATTAATGTGTGCATGATATGCTCCTGAGCTCTTCATGAGTTTTATTATATGCTTTTCCATCTTTACAGAGGTGCTATCCATGTATTTTTTTGATGTGTGTGGTGACTAGCACAAGCTTGCAAAGTGGTGCATTCGTTAATGCTGATTTCAGGGACTTAGTAATTTCACTAAGTCCTTGATTTGTCTTTATCAATATGCCATATGTTCATGTGGTTTGCTAGTGATCCGTGCCTCTTTTGAGGATGATCAGTAAGTATGATTTGTTAATCTTGTGGTGCTCTACCCATACATGTCTTTGTTTGCAATTATGGAGCACCCTAGCTTGAGTTAATCGAGCTCTATTTTTGCTATTTCGTGAATCTGGGCAGATTGTCTACTTGTTAGCGATTTTGCCGAGGATGTTGTTGTTGATCCGTGCATGCTATTTTGTTATTATTGCCATGTCTAGCTTATATAATATGTATTCTTGATGGGTGTATGCTTATATTGTCATGCATTGCTCTGTAGTGAGTGCATCGAGCTCGTAAACATACCTACTTGTTAACAGATTTGCATGCTCCAGTTTTTCACAAAGTCTGTGATCTCTTTATGTTTTTGCCATGTTCACATGCTTCCAATTGTATTTTCTGATCCCTTTTCGCTCAAGGTCACTAAGAGACTTTTGTTAAGCTCTTTGAGTAGCTCCATGTCATGCCTTGCTTTGCCATGTTAAGTTCCTGTAGAATATAGTTTTCTCGCTTCAAAGTGTGCTACCTGATCTGAAATTCCAGGCTTGTGTTAATTTCACTAAGTCTGAAACCTGTTTATCAATTGCACTTTTTCCATGCTTGTTTGAACCTGTTAATGGATGAATTGGCCGTAGCTCATTGTTCATCTTTTGTCAAGCATTATGAGTGGATCCCTGCCATGTATTTTGTTGCCATGTTTGAGTGCTGTAGCATATTTATCTTGATGCATTTAGATGACTACTTGCTGTTTATCGCAGACCGGTGCCATATTTGAATTGCTTGCCATTTCCAAACCGTGCATCCGATTCCGGTGATCTTTATATCGATTTCAACCAAAATCACCTCACCTTTCCAGTGGCACACTTGGATTTCCAAGTTGAGGCCAGGTTCAATCATTCCTTGTCAAATCTTGCATATGCATCACATACTGCATCCCGCATAACATACCATGTTTGCATCATGTTGTTTGAGCTTTGCACGTGGTTGATTGTGTCCTTTTTGCTTGTTTGTCTTGTTTGGGTAGAGCCGGGAGACGAGTTCGCTAACGAGGAGCCCATTGAGTTTGCTTTCGAGGATCCAGTCAACTCTGACAACTTTGCAGGCAAGATGATCATACCCTTGAAATCACTTCTATCTTTGCTTTGCTAGATGCTCGCTCTTTTGCTATGCCTATGCTACGATGCCTACCACTTGCTTATCATGCCTCCCAAATTGCCATGTCAAACCTCTAACCCACCATGTCCTAGCAAACCGTTGTTTGGCTATGTTACCGCTTTGCTCAGCCCCTCTTATAGCGTTGCTAGTTGCAGGTGAAGATTGGAGATTGTTCCTTGTTGGAACATTATTTTCTTGTTGGGATATCACTATAGTATATTGTTATCTTAATGCATCTATATACTTGGTAAAGGGTGGAAGGCTCGGCCTTTTGCCTAGTGTTTTGTTCCACTCTTGCCACCCTAGTTTCCGTCATATCGGTGTTATGTTCCCGGATTTTGCGTTCCTTACGCGGTTGGGTAATAATGGGAACCCCTTGACAGTTCGCCTTGAATAAAACTCTTCCAGCAATGCCCAACCTTGGTTTTACCATTTACCACCTAGCCTCTTTTCCCCTTGGGTTCCCGGAGCCCGAGGGTCATCTTATTTAACCCCCCCTCCCCCGGGCCAGTGCTCCTCTGAGTGTTGGACCGAACTGGGCAGCCTGCGGGGCTACCTCGGGGAAACTTGAGGGTTGGTTTTACTCGTAGCTTGACCTATCTGAGTGTGCCCTGAGAACAAGATATGTGCAGCTCTTATCAGGATTTGTCGGCACATTCGGGCGGTGTTGCTGGACTTGTTTTGTCTTTGTCGGAGTTCTCTTGTAGAACTGGGATGCCGAGTCTGATCGGAATGTCTCGGGAGAAGGTTTATCCTCCGTTGACCGTGAGAGCTTGTCATGGGCTAAGTTGGGACTCCCCTACAGGGATTTGAACTTTTGAAAGCCGTGCCCGCAGTTATGGGCAGATGGGAATTTGTTAATGTCTGGTTGTAGATAACTTGAACCTTAACTTAATTAAAATGAATCAACTGCGTGTGTTACCATGATGGTCTCTTCTCGGCGGAGTCCGAGAAGTGAACACGGTGTTGGAGTAATGTTTGCCGTAGGGTGTTCTCTAGTTCTTCGTTCACGCTTTGCCTTCTCTTCTCGCTCCCTTTTGCCAACAGGTTAGCCACCATATATGCTAGTCGCTTGCTGCAGCTCCACATATTACCTTGCCTTACCTATAAGCTTAAATAGTCTTGATCGCGAGGGTGCAAGATTGCTGAGTCCCCGTGGCTCATAGATTACTTCCAAAACCAGATGCAGGGCCTGATGACTCCGTTCCAGATGATGCGCTTGAGCTCAAGTGGGAGTTCGACGAAGACTCACGCCGTTACTATGTGTCTTTCCCTGATGATCAGTAGTGTTACCCAGTTGGGGCGATCGGGACCGTGTCGCATGTTGGGTTGATCTTTTATTTTGGTACCGTAGTCAGAACATGAGTGATTGGATGATGTAATGCTATTTATGTACTTAGTGTGACATGGCGAGTGTAAGCCAACTATGTACCTTTCCCCTTATTATGTATTACATGGGATGTTGTGAAGATTACCTTACTTGCGACATTGCTTTCAATGCGGTTATGCCTCTAAGTCGTGCTTCAATGCATAGGAGATATAGCTGCATCGAGGGCGTTACACCTTTAGAGCACTATTTGCTAGACCATGAAAATGATATGTTCATGAATGAAAGAAGGGAAATAGATGAAGTATTCTTTAAACAGGAACCTATTTTGCGTCATAACTTGCCTGTTGAAATTTTGGGGGATCCTCCTCCACCCAAGGGTGATCCCCCGTTTGAGCTTAAACCTCTGCCTGATAATCTTAAATATGCTTATCTTGATGGAAAGAAGATATATCCTGTTATTATTAGTCCTAACCTTTCAGAGCATGAAGAAGAAAGATTATTGAAAACTCTGAAGAAGCATCGTGCTGCTATTGGATATACTCTTGATGATCTTAAGGGCATTAGTACCACTCTATGTCAACATAAAATAAAATTTGGAAGCAAATGCCAAACCAGTTCATGATCCCCAATGATGTCTGAATCCTAAAATGAAAGAAGTGGTAAGAAAAGAAATACTCAAGCTTTTGGAGGCAGGTATAATTTATCCCGTTGCTGATAGTGAGTGGGTAAGTCATGTCCATTGTGTCCCTAAGAAGGGAGGTATTACTGTTGTTCCTAATGATAAAGATGAATTGATTCCACAAAGAATTATCACAGGTTATAGGATGGTAATTGATTTCTGCAAATTAAATAAATCTACCAAGAAGGATCATTACCCCTTACCTTTTATTGATCAAATGCTAGAAAGATTATGCAAACACACACACTATTGCTTTCTAGATGGTTATTCTGATTTCTCTCAAATACCTGTGTCGGCTAAAGATCAATCAAAGACTATTTTTACATGCCCTTTTGGTACTTTTACTTATAGACATATGCCTTTTGGTTTATGTAATGCACCTGCTACCTTTCAAAGATGCATGATGGCTATATTCTCTGACTTTTGTGAAAAGATTTGTGAGGTTTTCATGGACGACTTTTCCGTCTATGGTTCCTCTTTTGATGATTGCTTGAGCAATCTTGATCGAGTTTTGCAGAGATGTGAAGAAACTAATCTTGTCTTGAATTGGGAAAAGTGCCACTTTATGGTTAATGAAGGTATTGTCTTGGGGCACAAAGTTTCTAAAAGAGGTATTGAAGTTGATAAAGCCAAGGTTGATGCTATTGAAAAAATGCCATGTCCCAAGGACATCAAAGGTATATGAAGTTTCCTTGGTCATGCCGGTTTTTATAGGAGGTTCATTAAGGACTTCTCAAAAATTTCTCGGCCTCTGACTAATTTATTGCAAAAAGATATACCATTTGTCTTTGATGATGATTGTGTAGAAGCATTTGAAATACTTAAGAAAGCATTAGTCTCTGCACCTATTGGTCAGCCACCTGATTGGAATTTACCCTTTGAAATTATGTGTGATGCTAGTGATTATGCTGTAGGTGATGTTCTAGGTCAAAGAGTTGATAAGAAATTAAATGTTATTCATTATGCTAGTAAGACTCTAGACAATGCTCAAAGAAATTATGCTACTACTGAAAAAGAACTTTTAGCAGTTGTATTTGCTTGTGATAAGTTCAGACCTTATATTGTTGATTCTAAAGTAACTATTCACACTGATCATGCTGCTATTAAATACCTTATGGAAAAAAAGATGCTAAACCTAGACTTATTAGATGGGTTCTCTTGCTACAAGAATTTGATTTGCATATTGTTGATAGGAAGGGAGCTGAGAACCCCATTGCAGACAACTTGTCTAGGTTAGAAAATATTCTTGATGACCCACTACCTATTAATGATGACTTTCCTGATGAACAATTAAATGTTATAAGTACTTCTCGTAGTACTCCATGGTATGCTAATTATGCTAATTATATTGTTGCTAAGTTTATACCACCTAGCTTCACATACCAGCAAAAGAAAAAGTTCTACTATGACTTGAGACATTACTTTTGGGATGACCCACATCTTTATAAAGAAGGAGTAGATGGTGTTATTAGATGTTGTGTACCTGAGCATGAACAGGAACAGATCCTACGCAAGTTTCATTCCGAGTCTTATGGAGGACACCACGCTGGAGATAGAACTTCACATAAGGTACTGCAATCTGGTTTTTATTGGCCTACTCTCTTCAAGGATGCCCGTAAGTTTGTCTTGTCTTGTGATGAATGTCAAATAATTGGTAATATTAGTAGACGCCAAGAAATGCCTATGAATTATTCTCTTGTAATTGAACCATTTGATGTTTGCGGTTTTGATTATATGGGACCTTTTCCTGCCTCTAATGGATACACACATATTTTAGTTGTTGTTGATTACGTTACTAAGTGGGTAGAAGCTATTCCAACCAGTAGTGCTGATCATAACACTTCTATTAAAATGCTTATGGAAGTTATTTTCCCAAGGTTTGGAGTCCCTAGATATTTAATGACTGATGGTGGTTCACACTTTATTCATGGTGCTTTCCGTAAAATGCTTGCTAAATATGATGTTAATCATAGAATTGCATCCCCTTATCACCCACAATCTAGTGGTCAAGTAGAGTTGAGCAATAGAGAGCTCAAATTAATTTTGCAAAAGACTTTTAATAGGTCTAGAAATAATTGGTCTAAGAAACTTGATGATGCATTATGGGCATATAGAACTGCATACAAAAATCCTATGGGTATGTCTCCGTATAAGATGGTTTATGGAAAAGCATGTCACTTACCTCTCGAACTAGAACATAAGGCATACTGGGCTATTAAAGAACTCAACTATGATTTTAAACTTGCCGGTGAGAAGAGGTTATTTGATATTAGCTCACTTGATGAATGGAGAACCCAAGCTTATGAAAATGCCAAGTTGTTTAAAGAAAAAATTAAAAGATGGCATGACAAAAGGATACAAAAGCGTGAGTTTAATGTAGGTGATTATGTATTGCTATACAACTCTCGTTTAAGATTTTTTGCAGGAAAACTTCTCTCTAAATGGGAAGGCCCCTACGTTATCGAGGAGGTCTATCGTTCCGGTGCCATAAAAATCAACAACTTCGAAGGCACAAACCCGAAGGTGGTAAACGGTCAAAGAATTAAGCATTATATCTTAGGTAATCCCATAAATGTTGAAACCAATATTATTGAAACCGTAACCCCGAAGGAATACAATAAGGGACACTTTCCGGAACATTTCAGACTCCGAAAAGGAATAGGCATATGGTGCGGTAAGTAAACCGACTCCAAAACAATTTTTAAGGCAATATTTCTCCGGTTTGGAATATTTAGAAAAATAGAAAAATAAGTAGCAGTCCGGGAAGGACACAAAGGACACGAGGGCCTCACGAGGGTGGTGGGCGCGCCCTACCCCCTGGGCGCGCCCCCTACCTCATGAGCGCCTCGTGTGCCTTCCGAACTCCGTTTTCTTGCATGTTACGTATTTTGGTCGGTAAAAATTCATTATATATTCTCCCGGAGGTTTTGACTCCCGTATCACGCAAATTTCCTCTGTTTTTGTTTTCGAGCTGTTGCTGCTGTAGATTAGAGCAAGATGTCTTCTCAAGAGTCAATCGGGGAGAGCCGGGTATCTAATCCGGCACCGGAACCAGGGGCAAACAGTGACGCTGACCACTTTGGGCCAGCAACGGAGGAAGAGATGGAGGCTGACTTGATGAAAGTATATACCATGGAGGATCAAGAAGTCACCTCTCGCCTCCGAGCTGGATTCACGATGGGGGAACTACAGAGCTCAGCTATCCCAAACTCGGTTATCCCTTCTAATGTTAGATTTCTTTCTTATGAAAATATGAAGAGGAGTGTCACTTGTTCTCCCGTAGCTATGCAACACGCTTGGGTGCAAGGAGCTTTAGCTGTCACAGGAAAGCTTCATAAGGAAATAATGTACCTCAAACAGCAAGTTAATAAGCTCGAGGAGGAGAACCGCATCCTGAGGGAAATCATCGCCAAGAATATTACACCGACAACAAAGAAGGAGACATAATCACACAGGTTTGGGCACTCCCCTTGGCAACTGCCAAGCTTGGGGGAGGTGCCCCGGTATCGTATCACAATCACAACTCCTATCTTTACCATTTTTCTTAGTTCGATCCTATTAGTAGTATCTTGATCTAGTAGAATAAAGTTTATGGCATGATCTAGTTTTGAGTTTTGCTTTATGATCTCTCTATGTAATCGAGTCTGTGAGTTATATATAATAAAGATTAGTGTTGAGTCAAGGGCTTGATTATTTTGCCATGATCTTGGGTGAATAAAAGAAAGAAGAAAGGAATAAAAAGAAACAAAAAGTTCATATTGATCTTATTGAGAGTAATGACTTCACATAGAAAGAGTATGATGATTAAAAGTTGTTGGAAGTTGGCAGACATAGCTTTGGTCATTTTTGCAATTAATAAGAAGTAATAAGGAAAGAGAGGTCTTCACATATAAATATATTATCATTGACATCTTTTATGATTGGGAGCACTCATTAAAATGACATGCTAAAGAGTTGATGTTGGACAAGGAAGACAACATAATGAGTTATGTATTTCTTATATCTGAGATAAAGTATGTTGTCATGATTCCTCTAACTTGTTGAGCTTGCCTTTCCCCCTCATGCTAGCCAAATTCTCAACACCAAGTAGAAATACTACTTGTGCTTCCAAAATCCCTAAACCAGTTTTGCCATGAGAGTCCACCATATCTACCTATGGATTGAGTAAGATCCTTCAAGTAAGTTGTCATCGGTGCAAAGCAATGAAAATTGCTCTAAATATGTATGATTGATTGGTGTGGGAGAAACAAGCTTTATACGATCTTGTGATGTGGAAGTAATAAAAGCGATAGACTTCATAATAAAGGTTCATATCACAAGTGGCAACATAAAGTGACGTTCTTTCGCATTGAGATTTTGTGCATCCAACCATAAAAGCGCATGTCAACCTCTGCTTCCATCTGCGAAGGGCCTATCCTTTATTATTATCTCCTACCTTATGCAAGAGTCATGGTGATCTTCACCTTTCCTTTTTCATTTTATCCTTTGGCGAGCTCAGCATGTTGGAAAGAACATGATATATATATATATATATATATATCTAATTGGATGTAGGGGAACATGAACCATTATTGTTTACATTACCCTTGAGGTAAAAGGTTGTGGGGCAAAACTATAAGCCCCTATCTTTCTCTGTGTCCGATTAAAACTCTGTAACCACAAGTATCGCGTGAGTGTTAGCAATTATGGAGGACTAAATGATAGTTGAGTATGTGGACTTGCTTTTCAGCTCTAACATAGACTCTTTCTGATGTTATGATAAATTGCAATTGCTTCAATGACTGAGATTATAGTTTGTTGGATCCCAATAAGGTTTATGATTTATACTTTTTGCATTGTGAATAGATCATCACTTGAACATAAGTAATCATATGACAAAATCTATATATGTTGCTGTTATAAGAATAATCATGATGCCTTCATGTCCGTATTTTATTTTTATCGACACCTCTACCTCTAAACATGAGGACATATTTATTGTTATCGGCTTTTCGCTTGAGGACAAGCGAGGTCTAAGCTTGGGGGAGTTGATACGTCCATTTTGCATCATGCTTTTATATCGATATTTATTGCATTATGGACTGTTATTTCACTTTATGTCACAATACTTATGGCTATTCTCTCTTATTTTACAAGGTTTACATAAAGAGGGAGAATCCCGGCAGCTGGAATTCTGGGCTGGAAAAGGAGCAAATATTATAGACCTATTCTGCGCAACTCCAAAAGTCCTGAAACTCCATGGAACGTCTTAAAATAAATAAAGAAAAATCCTCGCAAAAGATGAAGGCTAGGGGGCCCACACCCTTCTCACGAGGGTGCCCCCCCTAGGGCACGCCCTACCTTGTCGGCCCCCTGGTGGCTCTTCGATGCCCCTCTTCTCCTATATGAGGTCTTTCGATGAGAAAAAATAGGGAGGAACTTTCCGGGACGAGACTCCGCCGCCACGAGGCGGAACCTTGGCGGATCCAATCTAGAGTTCCGGCAGAGCTGTTCTGTCGGGGATACTTCCCTCCCGGTGGGGGAAATCATCACCATCGTCATCACCAACACTCCTCTCATTGGGAGAGGGCAGTCTCCACCAACATCTTCACCAGCACCATCTCATCTCCAAACCCTAGTTCATCTCTTGTATCCAATTCTTGTCTCAAAGTCCGGGATTGGTGCTAGTAGGTTGCTAGTAGTGTTGATTACTCCTTGTAGTTGATGCTAGTTGGTTTAATTGGTGGAAGATTATATGTTCAGATCCTATATGCATATTATTACCCCTCTGATTATGAACATGAATATGCTTTGTGAGTAATTACGTTCGTTCCTGAGGACAAGGGAGAAGTCTTGCTATGAGTAGTCATGTGAATTTGGTATTCGTTTGATATTTTGATAAGATGTATGTTGTCTAGCCTCTAGTGGTGTTATGTGAACATCGACTGCATAACACTTCACCATTATTTGGGCCTAGAGGAAGGCATTGGGAAGTAATAAGTAGATGATGGGTTGCTAGAGTGACAGAAGCTTAAACCCTAGTTTATGCGTTGCTTCATAAGGGGCTGATTTGGATCCATATGTTTCGTGCTATGGCTAGGTTTACCTTAATACTTTTGTTGTAGTTGCGGATGCTTGCAATAGAGGTTAATCATAAGTGGGATGCTTGTTCAAGTAAGAACAGCACCCAAGCACCGGTCCACCCACATATCAAATTATCAAAGTATCAAACGTGAATCATATGAACATGATGAAAACTAGCTTGACGATATTCCCATGTGTCCTCAGGAGCGCTTTTCGTATTATAAGAGTTTGTTTCGGCTTGTCCTTTGCTACAAAAGGATTGGGCCACCTTACTGCACTTTATTTACTTTTGTTACTAGTTGCTCGTTACAATTTATCCTATCACAAAACTATATGTTACCACTTATTTCAGTACTTGCAGAGAATACCTTGCTGAAAACCGCTTATCATTTCCTTCTACTCCTCGTTGGGTTCGACACTCTTACTTATCGAAAGGACTACGATAGATCCCCTATACTTGTGGGTCATCAACTTGCGTTGTTGTGAGGTGGTGTGGTGGAGTAGTTCGCCTCCGCAAGCCCCGGCAGGCCTGCCGGGACAATCTGGAGGCTTGCTTCTGCGGTAACCCCAACCTCGCCAGGCTCGCCTACCCGGCAAGGGAGGTTTTTCCCTTGGTAGTATCTTGTCTCTCTGGCTTGACTTGGTCTTCCTGATCTGCACTTTGGTTCTTCAAAGGATTGATCCTTAGGGCTTGGTTTGATCTTGGGTGTTGTGAACTTTGTCCTTAGGCCTGTGCACAGTCTGGGCAACGGACGCAGGGTTTGTTGCACCGAAAGGAGCCCCGGGGCTTGGCCCGAACGCGCTACCGGGCTTTGTCGGTGTAGGCCTTAACCAGTACACATGCAGGAGCGTAGTGGTGGCCCCCCTTTTGAGATCTTCTTTTCTTCTTCATTGACCTGAGACCTGGTTAGTTTCCGGTTCCCCCACGCGTCGTGTAACGCCAATTGTAGTGGGGCATATAATGGGCCACGCTTTGCGGAGTACCCACGTCCCACGTTCACGGGGCAGTAACTACCATCCCATTATTCTTCCCGCTTCAAGCGCCTCTGCCACATGTGTCGCATGCATCATGCAGGGTTGGCGGCGGATGCGGAGGGCACGGGAATAGGTGCCATGGCAGAAATCCAGGCACCATGGATTGGAGTAGAGAGTCGGCCTTGATTCTTCGAGGCGTTAATGGTGAGGAAGAGCAGGATTGGTCGAACGAAGCGACAACCTCCATGGAAAAATACGGCCCCTTTGCTCGTTTGCCTATAAAAGGGGACGCGGGGCGAGACGATTTCCTGCACCTCCTCCTCCCTCTATTCTTATCATAGACTTTGCTTATCATGGCGAGAGGTCGGGGATCTGGTGTTGCTCCAGCGACGATGATAACTTTTGCTCGACAGAACCTCCCTCGTCCCTCTGGGGATGCGAGAGCTGAGCCCATTTGTGAGAGGAGGTGCAAGGGGACGTGGTCGAGGTCATCACGGTGCACGAGGCTGAGGAGGACGGGGCGGCGCTCAACTGCGCTAGCGCTCGACGCTCCTCCCCTGATGGAAGGCCACATTGGGGACCAGCCCTTGGAGTTCGTCATCAGGCTGTACAAGCCTCCGCACGGTCGTCTTTGTCTCCCCACCCCATTTAAAAGGGCAATGGAGCTCGGGCAACCGCGAGCATTGAAACTGCACATACGGGTGGATGTAGATTTCCCTGCCCCTCATGTCATGTACTTCCATCGAGGCTGGAAGACTTTTGCCCACGCCCACAGCTTGTCGGAAGGGCACGTCCTCCATTTTAAGTTACTGGAGGCCGGTTTCCTTCCCGTCTAGGTTTTTGGGAGCTCGGGTGCTCGCTTAGGGTGCTGCGCGGAGAGCTCGACCAACGACGAAAGCTCCTCCTCGAGCGATAGTGACGAGGAGGACAGTGATGGCGATTGAGGGAGTCCTGGACTAGGGGGTCCTCGGGCGTCCGGCCTGTTAGCCATGGGCTGGACTAATGGGCTGTGAAGAACTAGAAGACCGAAGACTGCACCCGTGTCTGGATGGGACTCTCCTTGGCGTGGAAGGCAATCTTGGCGGCAAATATGTAGATTCCTTTCTTTGTAACCGACTTTGTGTAACCCTGGATCCTCCCGGTGTCTATATAAACCGAAGGACTTAGTCCGGAGGAGGAGATATTCATTACCATAGCCATGCAAGCTAGACCTCTAGGGTTTAGCCATTACGATCTCGAGGTAGATCAACTCTTGTAATACTCATATTCATCAATATCAATCAAGCAGGACGTAGGGTATTACCTCCATAGAGAGGGCCCGAACCTGGGTAAACATCGTGTCCCCTGTCTCCTGTTACCATCTACCTTAGACGCACAGTTCGGGACCCCCTACCCACGATCCGCTAGTTTTGACACCGACATTGGTGCTTTCATTGAGAGTTCCACTGTGCCATCATCAAGAGGTTCGATGGCTCCTTCAATCATCTACAATGATGCTGTCCAGGGGGGAGTCTTCCTCCCTGGACATTTTTTTGTGTTCGGCGGCTTCGCACTACGGGCGAACTCGCTTGGCCATTTGGAGCAGATCGAAAGCTGCGCCCCTGGCCATCAGGTTAGATTTGGGGGCTTGAACTACGTCACAAACATTCGTGGACATTTGATCTTCGCCGGATTTGAGACCGCGGCGACCGCTCCTGGTTACCTCGATGAACATGACATAAAACTATCTTCGGACCGCATTCAGGAGATAGCTCCTGCAACAGCTATGACCTTAGATCTAGAGCATACAGCACCATCCAAGGATTGGAGGCTCAACCCAAGCACGGCGGCCACAGATTCCCCGGTGTTGGAGCCGCACGTGGACTTAACCTCACACGATATATGTGTCACTGGAACTCCGGACTCGTCTTCAGTCGTAAGTTCCGAACCATGTGAGCCCGCGGATGCCGAACTTGATCGTTTATCGATCTTCGAATTCAGCGCCGCATACATCTTCCAGCACTCTCCTTTGGGCGACGTGCTAAACTCATTAAAGAACCTATCCTTGGCGGGGGACTCACAGCCAAACTATGTTCGATTCGGACAAGGGGCTGACGATGGAGAATTTTTCTTCCCACCCGCCACCCACTTTATAGCCACTGTCGAGGATTTAACCGACATGCTTGATTACGGCTCCGACGACATCGATGGTATGGACAACGATACCAGAGAAGAAGAGGCCTAGAACCCGCTGTTCACCGAACGCTGGACGGCCACTTCCTCGTATGATGTATACATGGTGGATGCACCAAAGGAGAATAGCGGCGATGACAAGGATGACCCAGTAGAGGATAAACCTTCCAAAATACAATCAAAGCGCCGGCGTCAGCGGTGCCGCTTTAAGTCATGCCGCGGTAGAGACGGAAACACCGGCACAGGAGAAAATAATACTCCGAAAGGTGCCGAAGACAACGAAGACCCCGTTGACGCAGCTACTGAACAAGATGAACGGGAAGATGGGTAGGTTAGCCCTAGAAGACAGGCCACACACAAAGACTTAGAGGGCGGCAATTATCTTCCGCTCTCTGGGGACGAGGCGAGCCTCGGCACCGAGGATTTCATTGTGCCTAAGGAACCTCGTGAGCAGGAGCGCTTCAAGCGCCAGCTCATAGCCACTGCAAGGAGCCTGAAAAAGAAGCAGCAACAGCTCCAAGCTGACCAAGATCTGCTCAATGATAAATGAACCAACGTCCTAGCAGCTGAAGAATACATCCTCAAGCGCCCAACCAAAAACTATCCGAAGCGCAAATTGCTACCTCAGTTCGACGATGAGGCGCCGGAATACATACCACCATCGCACAATGCGGCTGACCGACCACCACGTGGTCGGGACAAAACAGCAACTCAAGTCGAACACCAGCCCATCCTGCCTCATCGCAAAGGCAAAGGTAAATTAGCCCACGACCATACATATGACCTTCGGCGGGACCTGGATAATAAAGTAGGACATACCAGATCGATCTACGGATCGCGAGGACGTGCCTCAACACGCGACGACGGCCATCTATTCGGACGTGACAATCTTAGTCGTGCGCGGGCTGAAAGCTGCAGACGGACTCAATCAGAGCTACGTCGTGATACAGCCCGATATAGAGGCGCCGCACACCCTCATTGCTTCACTGACGAAGTCATGGAACATGAATTCCCAGAAGGGTTCAAACCCGTGAATATAGAATCATACGATGGAACCACAGACTCCGCGGTATGGATTGAAGACTTCATTCTCCATATACATATGGGCCGCGGAGATGACCTCCACGCTATCAAATACCTCCCTCTAAAGCTTAAAGGACCAGCTCAGCACTGGTTAAACAGCTTGCCGAAAAACTCTATCAGCAGCTGGGAAGACTTGGAAGAAGCCTTCCTCGACAACTTCCAAGGTACATATGTCCGGCCACCAGATGCCGATGACTTAAGCCACATAATTCAACAACATGGAGAGTCAGCCAGGAAATTCTAGACTAGGTTCCTAACCAAAAAGAACCAGATTGTTTACTATCTGAATGCCGAAGCCCTAGTGGCCTTTAAACATAGCATCCGCGACGAATGGCTCGCCCGCCACCTCGGCCAAGAAAAGCCAAAATCTATAGCAGCCCTTACGGCACTCATGACTCGCTTTTGCGCGGGTGAGGATAGTTGGCTAGCCCGTAGCAAAAACAATGCAAGCGACGCCGTCACCCCTGAAGTTAAAAATAACAAAGACAAGTCTTGACGCAACAGATACAAGCGACGAAACAACAATGACAACACCGAGGATACGACGGTCAACGCCGGATTCAGTGGCTCTAAGTCCGGTCAGCGGAAGAGTTCGTTTTAAAAGAACAATTCGGGCCCATCTAGCCTGGACCGCATACTTGATCGTCCGTGCCAGATTCATGGCACCTAGACAAACCACCCAATCACACCAATAGAGATTGTTGGGTTTTTAAACAGGTCGGCAAGTTAAATTCCAAAAACAAGGATAAGGGATCACAAAGCGAGGACGATGACGAGGAGCCCCGACCGTCGAACACAGGGGGACAGAAGAAGTTTCCCCCTCGGGTCAAAATGGTGAACATGATATACGCTACCCACATCCCCAAGAGGGAGCGTAAGCGCGCACTCAGGGACGTCTACGCGATATAGCCAGTTGCCCCAAAATTTAATCCATGGTCGTCATGCTCGACCACTTTTGATCGCCGGGATCATCCAACCAGTATCTGTCATAGTGGTTCAGTCGCACTGGTCTTGGACCCAATAATTGAAGGGTTCCACCTGACGGGAGTCCTGATGGACGATGGCAGTAGCCTCAATTTGCTCTATCAGGATACAATGCGCAAAATGGGCATTAACCCATCACGGATCAAGCCCACAAAGGCTACCTTTAAAGGAGTCATACCGGGCGTAGAGGCCTGCTACCTCTTGAGCTTGCGTTGGATTTCCCCGAAGAGGAAGGGATGATGCAGCATAGTAGCGTAAGTATTTCCCTCAGTTTTTGAGAACCAAGGTATCAATCCAGTAGGAGGACACGCTCAAGTCCCTCGTACTTGCACAAAACGATAGCTACTCGCAACCAACGCGATTAGGGGTTGTCAGTCCCTTCACGGTCATTTACGAGAGTGAGATCTGATAGATATAATATTTTTGGTATTTTTGGTATAAAGATGCAAAGTGAAAAGTAATAGGAAAAGTAAAAAAAAGCAAAACAAGATTAAAGTGATGGAGATTGATATTATGAGAATAGACCCGGGGGACATAGGTTTCACAAGTGGCTTCTCTCAAGAGCATAAATATTCTACGGTGGGTGAACAAATTACTGTTGAGCAATTGACAGAATTGAGCATAGTTATGAGAATATCTAGGCATGATCATGTATATAGGCATCATGTCCGTGACAAGTAGACCGAAACGATTCTGCATCAACTACTATTACTCCACTCATCGACCGCTATCCAGCATGCATCTAGAGTATTAAGTTAAAAACAGAGTAACGCCTTAAGCAAGATGACATGATGTAGAGAGATAAATTCATGCAATATGAAATAAACCCCATCTTGTTATCCTCGATGGCAACGATGCAATACGTGCCTTGCTGCCCCTTCTGTCACTGGGAAAGGACACCGCAAGATCGAACCCAAAGCTAAGCACTTCTCCCATGGCAAGAACTAACAATCTAGTTGGCCAAACCAAACGGATAATTCGAAGAGACTTGCAAAGATAACCAATCATACATAAAAGAATTCGGAGAAGATTCAAATATTATTCATAGATAGACTTGATCATAAACCCACAATTCATCGGTCTCAACAAACACACTACAAAAAGAAGATTACATCGAATAGATCTCCACAAGAGAGGGGGAGAACTTTCTATTGAGATCCAAAAAGAGAGAAGAAGCCATCTAGCTACTAACTATGGACCCGAAGGTCTGAGGTAAACTACTCACACTTCATCGGAGAGGCTATGATGATGTAGAAGCCCTTCGTGATGATGGCCCTCTCCGGCGGAGCTCCAAAATAGGCCCCAAGATGGGATCTCGTGGATACAGAAAGTTGCGGCGGTGGAATTAGGTTTTTGGCTCTTGTTCTGATTGTTTGGGGGTACATAGGTATATATAGGAGGAAGGAGTACGTCGGTGGAGCTCCAAGGGGCCCACAAGGCAGGGGGCGCGCCCCCCACTGTCGTGACCGCCTCTCTGATGCCTTGGCGTAGGGTCCAAGTCTCCTGGATCACGTTCGGTGAGAAAATCACGTTCCTGAAGGTTTCATTCCGTTTGGACTCCGTTTGATATTCCGTTTCTTCAAGACACTGAAATAGGCAAAAAAACAGCAATTCTGGGATGGGCCTCCGGTTAATAGGTTAGTCCCAAAAATAATATAAAAGTGGAAAATAAAGCCCAGTATAGTCCAAAACAGTAGATAATATAGTATGAGAAATCAAAAATTATAGATACATTGGAGACGTATCAGGCATCCCCAAGCTTAATTCCTGCTCGTCCTCGAGTAGGTAAATGATAAAAAGAGAATTTTTGATGCGGAGTGCTACTTGGCATAATTTCAATGCAAATAATCTTAATTGTGATATGAATATTCAGATTCGAAAGATTCGAGACAAAAGTTTATATTGACATAAAAATAATAATACTTCAAGCATACTAACAAAGCAATTATGTCTTCTCAAAATAACATGGCCAAAGAAAGTTATCCCTACAAAATCATATAGTCTGGCTATGCTCTATCTTCACCACACAAAGTATCTAAATCATGCACAACCCCGATGACAAGCCAAGCAATTGTTTCATACTCTAACTTCTTCAAAACTTTTTCAATCTTCACGCAATACATGAGCGTGAGCCATGGATATAGCACAATAGGTGGAATAGAATGGTGGTTGTGGAGAAGACAAAAAGGAGAAGATAGTCTCACATCAACTAGGCGTATCAACGGGTTACGGAGATGCCCATCAATAGATATCAATGTGAGTGAGTAGGGATTGCCATGCAACGGATGCACTAGAGCTATAAATGTATGAAAGCTCAATAAAAGAAACTAAGTGGGTGTGTATCCAACTTGCTTGCGCATGAAGACCTAGGGCATTTTGAGGAAGCCCATCATTGGAATATACAAGCCAAGTTCTATAATGTAAAATTCCCACTAGTATATGAAAGTGATAACATGAGAGACTCTCTACTATGAAGATCATGGTGCTACTTTGAAGCACAAGTGTGGTAAAAGGATAGTAACATTGTCCCTTCTCTCCTTTTCTCTCATTTTTTATATATATTTTTTTATTTGGGCTTTTTCTCTTTTTTTATGGCCTCTTTTCTTTCTCTTTTTTTTGGGCTTCTTTGGCCTCTTCTATTTATTTTTCGTCCAGAGTCTCATCCCGACTTGTGGGGGAATCATAGTCTCCATCATCCTTTCCTCACTGGGACAATGCTCTAATAATGATGATCATCACACTTTTATTTTTCTTACAACTCAACAATTACAACTCGATACTTAGAACAAAATATGACTCTATATGAATGCCTCCGGCGGTGTACCGGGATATGCAATATGACAATGATGGAGTGTGTCATAATAAACAGAACGGTGGAAAGTTGCATGGCAATATATCTCGGAATGGCTATGGAAATGCCATAATAGGTAGGTATAGTGGCTGTTTTGAGGAAGGTATATGGTAGGTGTATGATACCGGTGAAAAGTGCGCGGTATTAGAGAGGCTAGCAAAGGTGGAAGGGTGAGAGTGTGTATAATCCATGGACTCAACATTAGTCATAAAGAACTCATATACTTATTGCAAAAATCTAGAAGTTATCAAAGCAAAGTATTACGCGCATGCTCCTAGGGGGATAGATTGGTAGGAAAAGACCATCGCTCGTCCCCGACCGCCACTCATAAGGAAGACAATCAATAAATAAATCATGCTCCGACTTCATCACATAACGGTTCACCATATGTGCATGCTATGGGAATCACAAACTTTAACACAAGTATTCTTTAAATTCACAACTACTCAACTGGCATGACTCTAATATTATCACCTCCATATCTCAAAACAATTATCATGCTTCAATCTTTTGTTAGTACTCAACACACTCAAAAGAAAGTTTCACAAATCTTGAATACCAAGCATATTATTATTAAGTAAATTACCATGCTATTAAGAGACTCTCAAAATAATTTAAGTGAAGCATGAGAGATCACTAGTTTCTTTAAAACAAATCCACCACCGTGCTCTAAAAGATCTAAGTGAAGCACATAGAGCAAAATTACATAGCTCAAAAGATATAAGTGAAGCACATAGAGCAAAATTATAACACTCAAAAGATATAAGTGAAGCACATAGAGCAAAACTATAATGCTCAAAAGATATAAGTGAAGCACATAGAGTATTCTATCAAATTTTAATTCATGTATGGCTCTCTCAAAAGGTGTGTACAGCAAGGATGATTGTGGCATACTAAAACACAAAGACACAAATAATACAAGACGCTCCAAGCAAAGCACGTATCATGTTGGTGAATAAAAATATAGCTCCAAGTAAATTACCGATGGAAGTGGACGAAAGAGGGGATGCCTTCCGGGGCATCCCCAAGCTTTGACTTTTTGGTGTCCTTGGATTATCTTGGGGGTGCCATGGGCATACCCAAGCTTAGGCTCTTGCCACTCCTTGTTCCATAATCCATCACAAGAATTCACCCAAAACTTGAAAACTTCACAACACAAAACTTAAAGTAGAAAACTCGTGAGCTCCGTTAGCAAAAGAAAACAGAAGACCACTTCAACGTACTGTAATTAACTCATTCTTTATTTATATTGGTGTTAAACCTACTGTATTCCAACTTCTCTATGGATTATAAACTATTTTACTAACCATAGATTCATCAAAATAAGCAAACAACACACGAAAAACAGAATCTGTCAAAAACAGAACAGTCTGTAGTAATCTGTAGCTAGCGCAAGATATGGAACCCCAAAAATTCTAAAATAAATTGTTGGACGTGAGTAATTTATCTATTAATCATCTTCAAAAGGAATTAACTAAATAGAACTCTTAAAATAAAAATGACAGCAGTTCTCGTGAGCGCTAAAGTTTCTGTTTTTTTACAGCAAGTTCAACAAGACTTTCCCCAAGTCTTCCCAACGGTTCTACTTGGCACAAACACTAATTAAACACAAAAAACACAACCAAAAAAGAGGCTATATAATTCATTTATTACTAAACAGGAGCAAAAAGCAAGGAATAAAAATAAAATTGGGTTGCCTCCCAACAAGCGATATCGTTTAACGCCCCTAGCTAGGCATAAAAGCGAGGATAGATCTAGGTATTACCATCTTTGGTAGGCAATCCATAAGTGGCTCTCATGATAGTTTCATATGGAAATTTTATTTTCTTTCTCGGAAAGTGTTCCATGCACTTTTTTAATGGAAATTTAAATCTAATATTCCCTTCCTTCATATCAATAATCGCACTAACCGTTCTAAGGAAAGGTCTACCAAGAATAATAGGGCAAGAAGGATTGCAATCTATATCAAGAACAATGAAATCTTCGGGCACATAATTCCTATTTGCAACAATAAGAACATCATTAATCCTTCCCATAGGTTTCTCAATAGTAGAATCCGCAAGATGCAAGTTTAGAGAGCAATCATCAAAATTACGGAAATCTAGCAAATCACACAAAGTCTTGGGAATAGTAGAGACACTAGCACCCAAATCACACAAAGCATAAAACTCATGATCTTTAATTTTAATTTTAATAGTTGGTTCCCACTCATCATAGAATTTTCTAGGTAGAAACTTTCAACTCAAGTTTTTCTTCATAAGATTGCATCAAGGCATCAACAATATGTTCGGTGAAGGCTTTATGTTGACTATAAGCATGTGGAGAATTTAGCACGGATTGCAACAAGGAAATACAATCAATTAAAGAGAAACTTTCATAATTAAATTCCTTGAAATCCAATATAGTGGGTTTAGCAACATCTAGATTTTTATTTCTTTCAATCCCACTTTCATCAATTTCATCATAAAGATCTAAATACTCCAAATTTTTAGAATGCCTTCTAGCTAAAGGAAGATCATATTCAGTTTCATCAAGATTCATATTGCAAAATAAAGATTTAATAGGGGACACATCAATAACTTTTAGATCTTCATCTTGATTTTCATAGGAATTGGAAGAACACGCTTTAATAAAGGCATCTTTGGAAGCACGCATCCTAGCGGTTCTTTCCTTGCACTCATCAATGGAAATTCTCATGGCTTTGAGAGACTCATTGATATCATGCTTAGGAGGAATAGATCTAAGCTTTAAAGAATCAACCTCAAGAGAAATTCTATCAACGTTCCTAGCCAAATCATCAACTTTAAGCAATTTCTCTTCAAGCAAAGCATTAAAATTCTTTTGTGAATTCATAAACTCTTTAACACTATTCTCAAATTCAGAGGGCATCTTATTATAATTTCCATAAGAGTTGTTGTAGGAATTCCCATAATTATTATAAGGATCACTAGGATATGGCCTAGGATTAAAATTCCCTCTATAAGCATTGTTACCAAAATTATTCCTAACAACAAAATTCACATCCATAGATTCATTGTTATTCTCAATCAAAGTAGACAAAGGAATAGCATTAGGATCAGAAGAAACACTCTTAGTAGCAAACAATTTCATAAGTTCATCCATCTTTCCACTCAAAACATTGATTTCTTCTATCGCATGCACTTTTTTATTAGAAGATCTTTCAGTATGCCATTGAGAATAATTAACCATAATATTATCTAGGAGTTTAGTAGAATCTCCTAAAGTGATTTCCATAAAAGTGCCTCCCGCAGCCGAATCTAAAAGATTTCTAGAAGCAAAATTCAATCCGGCATAAAAAATTTGTATAATCATCTACAAATTCAAACCATGAGTAGGGCAATTACGTATCATTAATTTCATTCTCTCCCAAGCTTGTGCAACATGTTCATGATCAAGTTGCTTAAAATTCATAATATCGTTTCTAAGAGAGATGATCTTAGCGGGAGGGAAATACTTAGAGATAAAAGCATCTTTGCACTTGTTCCAAGAATCAATACTATTTTTAGGCAAAGACGAAAACCAAGCTTTAGCACGATCACTAAGCGAAAAAGGAAATAGCTTCAATTTAACGAGATCATTATCGATATCTTTTTTCTTTTGCATATCACATAAATCAACGAAGCTATTCAGATGAGTAGCGGCATCTTCACTAGGAAGGCCGGCGAATTGATCTTTCATAACGAGATTCAACAAAGCAGCATTGATTCACAAGATTCAGTATTGGCAAGAGGAGCAATCAGAGTGCTAAGGAAATCATTATTATTGGTATTGGTGAAGTCACACAATTTGGTAGTATCTTGAGCCATCGCGACAAACAAGCAATCCAACACATGAGCAAACCAAAAGGCAAGCGGAAAAGAGAGGGAGGATAGAGAGAGAGGGCGAATAAAATAGCAAGGGTGAAGTGGGGGAGAGGAAAACGAGAGGAAAATGGAAAATAATGTAATGAAAGAGATATGGATTGTGATGGGTACTTGGTATGCTGACTTTTTACGTAGACTCCCCGGCAAAGGCGCCAGAAATCCTTCTTGCTACCTCTTGAGCTTGCGTTGGATTTTCCCGAAGAGGAACGGATGATGCAGCAGAGTAGCGTAAGTATTTCCCTCAGTTTTTGAGAACCAAGGTATCAATCCAGTAGGCGGCCATGCTCAAGTCCCTCGTACCTACACAAAACGATAGCTACTCGCAACCAACGCGATTAGGGGTTGTCAATCCCTTCACGGTCACTTACGAGAGTGAGATCTGATAGATATAATATTTTTGGTATTTTTGGTATAAAGATGCAAAGTGAAAAGTAATAGGAAAAGTAAAAAAGAAAAACAAGATTAAAGTGATGGAGATTGATATTATGAGAATAGACCCGGGGGCCATAGGTTTCACTAGTGGCTTCTCTCAAGAGCATAAGTATTCTACGGTGGGTGAACAAATTACTGTTGAGCAATTGACAGAATTGAGCATAGTTATGAGAATATCTAGGCATGATCATGTATATAGGCATCACGTCCGTGACAAGTAGATTGAAACGATTTTGCATCTACTACTATTACTCCACTCATCGACCGCTATCCAGCATGCATCTAGAGTATTAAGTTAAAAACGGAGTAATGCCTTAAGCAAGATGACATGATGTAGAGAGATAAATTCATGCAATATGAAATAAACCCCATCTTGTTATCCTCGATGGCAATGATGCAATACGTGCCTTGCTGCCCCTTCTGTCACTGGGAAAGGACACCGCAAGATCGAACCCAAAGCTAAGCACTTCTCCCATGGCAAGAACTAACAATCTAGTTGGCCAAACCAAACAGATAATTCGAAGAGACTTGCAAAGATAACCAATCATACATAAAAGAATTCAGAGAAGATTCAAATATTATTCATAGATAGACTTGATCATAAACCCACAATTCATCGGTCTCAACAAACACACTACAAAAAGAAGATTACATTGAATAGATCTCCACAAGAGAGGGGGAGAACTTTCTATTGAGATCCAAAAAGAGAGAAGAAGCCATCTAGCTACTAACTATGGACCCGAAGGTCTGAGGTAAACTACTAACACTTCATCGGAGAGGCTATGATGATGTAGAAGCCCTCCGTGATGACGGCCCTCTCCGGCGGAGCTCTGGAACAGGCCCCAAGATGGGATCTCGTGGATATGGAAAGTTGCGGCGGTGGAATTAGGTTTTTGGCTCCTGTTCTGATAGTTTGGGGTACGTAGGTATATATAGGAGGAAGGAGTACATCGGTGGAGCTCCGAGGCGCCCACGAGGCAGGGGGCGCACCCCCCACCCTCGTGACCGCCTCTCTGATGCCTTGGCGTAGGGTCCAAGTCTCCTGGATCACGTTCGGTGAGAAAATCACATTGCCGAAGGTTTCATTCCATTTGGACTCCGTTTGATATTCTGTTTCTTCGAAACACTGAAATAGGCAAAAAACAGCAATTCTGGGATGGGCCTCCGGTTAATAGGTTAGTCCCAAAAATAATATAAAAGTGGAAAATAAAGCCCAATATAGTCCAAAACAGTAGATAATATAGCATGGAGCAATCAAAAATTATAGATACGTTGCAGACATATCAAGGCCCGCTGTACGGGCTTAATCACACTAGAGGTTGTCTTCGGATCTTCGGACAACTTCCGAAGCGAGGAGTTAATATTCGATATCTTCCCCTTTCTCAGTGGCTATCATGCACTGCTCGGATGAACTGCATTTGCTCGATTCAACGTAGTGCCACACTATGCTTATCTCAAACTCAAGATGCCCGGTCCACGTGGCGTCATAACAGTCAATGGAAATACGGAACGCTCCCTACGTACAGAAGAGCACACAGCTGCCTTAGCAGCAGAAGTACAGAGCAGCCTTCTCAAGCAGAACATTAATTCGGCTGCTGAGCCCACGGACACCGTCAAGAGGGTCCGAACTACCCTGCAGCAGGATAGCTTGACTCGTCAGGAGCTAGACTAGCAATTCGTCCTCCATCTCAGTCCTGGTCAAGTAGTGGCATTCGCACCGTGCGTACATAACTACGCACTCAAAATTCCATGGGCATCGACGGAGGCATAGCTAGCTTGTGATCCACAGTGCGGCTCAACCGACACCGGAAACACACATATTTTCACTTTTATTCGTTTCCTTTTCAGGCTTCAATCCCGCGGGCCCCATATGATGGCCTGATCATCGGTACTCTTGAAGGACAAACACACCAAGGCGGCAAGAAACATAGGCATATGGGGGACTTCTCTAGGTGGTTTCGTTAACGATCACTCTACATGTTTTTCAGGACCCACGTGCAGCTCTCCCTTGGTTAAGGCATTGTAACTAGCCTCCTGCTTATTGCATTACTTGTATAAACGTGCTTTAAGTCACCAATGAAATTATAAAAAGAACAGTTTGTGGCTCAAATTTTACGGCCCTAGCTTATCACTTGTTCTTCTTTTTCTTCCTGTTTTGTCTTTTCTTTTCTGGTAAATTTATCAGGTAGCACCCGTACACTTTGGTACGTTTGATGTTTGCCAGGGGCTTCATAGCACCCCACACTATGGCAACAAAAGTCCGAACACTTTTTATAAGTATAGTTCGGCACCTCGAATTTAGCATTATATGCATTGGCTCTGAATCATGCCTTTGGTCAATATTGGGTTGCCCGGCTCCTATGCTTGCTACCTTACGTTCCGCTATATTGGGTAAGGTAGTAAAGGGAGAACTATTGCGATTGTGCCTTGGTTTATCCAAAGGAGCACCTCAGTAGAGAAAGCCAAAAACTGATTGTCATGATGTGGCGAGACTGGTCAGTTGTTCGGTGGTTGCAAATGGTTGGAGATTTATTCCACATTACACGAAGGATCGGTACTTCCCGATCAGACGCTTATAGCACTCTAGTTCGGATACTAGGGGTTGCGCCCATGTTTTTATTGTCAAACTCCTATGGCTAAGTGAGGGCGTTAAAGCCGCATAGTCTAGTTGCCTGGTTCATTGCGCTAAACAACTCCTTCAAGGACCATATAATTGGATCAAGATTATTTAAATACCATCCCGAACACCCCCGTACTACCTACATGGGGGCAGAAGCCGATGACTGGCCAACCCTCTGATTTCATACAACACGGCGGCACAGGAGGTAAAATTTAAAAACATAAAAAGCATTATATTACAAACCCACTTTGTTTTATCATACAAGGTAGAAGGAACTTGAATACATTCATTCAAAGATCGTGTCTTTCGCACACTGATCCTCAACAATGCAGGACCCCTCCAAGACATCGCCAAAGTATCGCTCAGGTGTGCGGTGCTCCTTGCCCTCAGGCGGCCCCTCGGTCGCCAACTTGATGGCGTCCATCTTCGCCCACCAGACCTTGACATAGGAGAAGGCCAGACACGTGCCTTCGATGCAGACGGACCGCTTGATGATGTTCAGCCGAGGACAGGCATCCACCAGCCTCTTCATGAGGCTGAAGTAACTGCTGGGTATAGCTTCGGCTAGCCACAGCCAGATTATTAAATCCTTCATGGCCAGTTTGGACACCCTGTGCAGCTCGACCAGCTGTTTTAGCTGATCACTAAAGGGCACCGGATGTTCTGGCGCAAGATATTGCGATCAGAACAGCTTCTCCCGTGGAGGTCCCTTCTTCGGCTCGGAAGAACTCTGCGGTGTCAGTCACACTGCATGGCAGATCAACAAAAGCCCCTAGAGAACTCCGAATCCGGGTCCGTAAAAGATATTTCCTCTTCAGATTCTTTCTTTGCATATTGAATGCCTTACCCGCCACGATCTTCCTGGCCTCCTGGATCTCCTGGAGGGCATCCTGGGCTTCACCCCGGCCCATCTCCGCAATCTGACGAGCCTTGGCAAGTTCGGCCTCTTGAGCCGACGCATTGTGCTCCAAGGTCTCGCACTTCCTTACCACGTCCCGAAGCTCCTGTTGGACCTCATTGACCCGGGCCTTGAGCTTCTTACAGGCGGCCTGCTCCTTAACAGCCTTCTCCCCGGCTTCGGCCAGGGCTTGTCTCAGGACCTCGACCTCGGTCGTCGTTTCTGTACATATCACGACACTTCGGTCAAATGCATATCATTTGGCTTTTTCGAATACATAACGGGTTATCACATACCTTGTTTTTCTTGGAGTTGCCTCCTCACCTGGCCGAGCTCCCCCTCGGCCTGCTCTAGTCTCCGCTTCAGTTCGAAGACCTCGGCAGTATGTGAGGGGCGGCCAACAGCAACGCCTGCGTATTCATTTCAGACAATTTAGTTAGTTTCCCGCAATAAAGGATTGATCCTCTGTCCGGATTTTTCTTTCTGAACACCGGACAGTGTCTCATGGGTTACTGTCTATATTGGGATTTTCTCTTTTTTGTGTTGCTTACCTCAAAACCTATCAGCAGGCTGCTGCAGGCCTCGGTTAATCCGCTCTTGGCGGACTGAACCCTTTCAATCACCGTGCCCATAAGAACACGGTGCTCATCCACAATGGAAGCGCCTCGTAGCGCTTCCAGCAGATTATCTGGTGCCCCTGGTTGGACAGGGGTCACCAGCGGAATAGGCATACCCCCTTCTTTCGAAGGAGGTTGCGTGCTGAATTCTGGAGCCATATCGGTCTCCGGAATCAAGTCCGGCTGAGGGCCAAACTGAATATGTCCCTCCTCACCACCAGTCTCCATGGGGATCGGCTCCCCGTGGTGTCCGGTGACGGAGGCATTGCCTTCTGGCGCCTCCTGAGCCTCTCCCCGGCTTGTGAAAGTCCTTCAGGATAGCACCTCCGCGTCGTCCTTAGCCTTGGGGGAGTGAGCGATCGGCGGTGACTCGCTGGCCATCGCCTTTCAATCCAACAATCCTCCTGGCGAGGATCGCTGGGGGCGTTCGTGAGCCAGACTGTAATAACATAACCAACCATGTCGATACAACAAGGAGGAGAGACTTGGTTTATGGGCGGATATGAGTCTTAGCACTTACAATGCAGCCCGAGGCTTAGTGCGTGGGCGTTGCTCTGGACTGCTTTCGACGTCCCATCCGGAGCTGCCCACGAGTGGCCCTTTCCTCTTCTTGGGCACCTCCGCCTCCGGACTTGTGGAGGCCACCCTCTTCTTCCTCCCCCCCCCATCAGGGGGAGAATCGCTTTCCTCCTCTTCCTCATTGTCGTCGTCTTCGGCGGCGGAGGAGCGGGTCTTGTCTTCGGACATCGCATCCGAAGCGCCCTTGCGGCGGGGGCCACTCTCGACCCCCTTGGCCTTCCCCTAGGCCTTCTTCTCCGGCGCCTTATAGGGCACCGACTCCAGCATCTTCGCTAAACGCGGGATGACTGGTTCTTCAGGCAGCGGAGCAGGACACCGGATCTGCTTCGCCCTCTCCATCTAGTTCTGAAGAAGCAATGAAAATAAAATCTTAGATATCATCCTCGAAATAATCAAGTAGGGGATGTGTTAAAAATAACATACCTCATTGGGGAGGTGGTTAATATCATGCCCGCGGTCCGAATCTGTGGCGGGTGGTATCTCGTTGCCCTTGAAGAGCAACTTCCAGGCATCTTCGTGAGTTGTTTTGAAGAGCCTCTCAAGGGTATGGTGCTTCTTAGAATTGAACTCCCATAGAGGGCGGCTTCGGCTCTGGCAGGGGAGGATCCGGCGCACCAGCATCACTTGGATTATGTCGACGAGCTTGATGTCTTTATCCACCATGCTTTGGATGCGCCTTTGCAGCGCTATCAGCTCGTCTGGCGAACACCAGTTGGGGTTCTTCTCGACCCAGGAGGTGAGCCACATTGGAGCGCCAAAATAGAATTAGGCGGCTGCGGCCTAGTTGGCGCCGCGGGGCTCAGTGATGTAGAACCACTGTTTCTGCCATTCCTTGACAGTCTCCACGAAAGTGCCTTTAGGCCAGGAGACATTGGTCAGCTTACTCACCATAGCGCCTTCGCACTCCGCATGCTGGCCATCCACCACCTTCGGCTTCACGTTGAAGACTTTGAGCCACAGCCCTAAGTGGGGTTGGATGCGGAGGAAGGCCTCACACACGACGATGAACGCCGAGATGTTGAGGAAAGAGTTCGGGGATAGATCATGAAAGTCTATCCCATAATAGTACATCAGCCCACGAACGAAGGGGTGGAGTAGAAACCCTAGTCCGTGGAGGAAATGAGGGATGAATACTACCCTATCGCTGGGCTTTGGTGTGGGGACGGTTTGTCCCTTGGATGGAAGGCGGTGGTCGATTTCCTTCGCCAGGTACCAGGCCGCCCGAAGCTCGGTAATGCCCTTCTCCTTGACGGAGGAGGCCATCCACTTGCCTTGACCTCCGGATCAGGACATGGTTGAGTTCTTGATCGAGTGGTAAAAAGATCAGAACTTGGGTGCTGGAGCTCAAGAGTGGAAGGGCGGAGGAAGAGAGAAGGCGTGGGAGAAGAAAGGGGATTCTTATCTCCTTATAAGGGCAGTGAATATTGAACGCCTCCCCACTCGCCTTAAAATTCGCCTACTCCCAAGGGCTGTGTAAACGGCACGGTTGTGTTACCTACGCCCGCATTGAGGAAAATTCCGCAATAAGGGGACATGATCTCTTCTTCGACAAGACGTGCCAATGGCAACCGCGTCTCGAAACGTGGAGCGGCAGACGAAGAACGGTTCAAAATTATGACCGGGCAGACATGATGTCATGCTGTAAAAAGTTGTCAGCAGATTGGACTCGTGAATTATTATATTCTCTCTGCGGTTGTGTGTGGTGTGTGTGTTACAGGTCCGGACACGATCAATACGACCGAAGACTATCTTGGAGTTCGGAAGGAGGAACCCGCCTTGCAATGCCGAAGACAGATCTACGCGTCGGATACCTTGTCATTGAAGCCAGGTTCAGGGGCTACTGAGGGAGTCCTGGACTAGGGGGTCCTCGGACGTCTGGCCTGTTAGCCATGGGCCGGACTAATGGGCTATGAAGAACACGAAGACTGAAGACTGCACCCGTGTCTGGATGGGACTCTCCTTGGCGTGGAAGGCAAGCTTGGCGGTCAAATATGTAGATTCCTTTCTTTGTAACCGACTTTGTGTAACCCTAGATCCTCCCGGTGTCTATATAAACCGGAGGACTTAGTCCGGAGGAGGAGATATTCATTACCATAGCCATGCAAGCTAGACCTCTAGGGTTTAGCCATTACAATCTCGAGGTAGATCAACTCTTGTAATACTCATATTCATCAATATCAATCAAGCAGGACATAGGGTATTACCTCCATAGAGAGGGCTCGATCCTGGGTAAACATCGTGTCCCCTGTCTCCGGTTACCATCGACCTTAGACGCACAGTTCGGGACCTTCTACCCGAGATCCGCCGGTTTTGACACTGACAGCGATGACGACGACACCAATTGGGAGGGTGATGACTCTGACTTTGGCTGGGTATCAGCCGCACCATCACCGTCAGGGGGCAGCAACACTATCTGCATATGCACCTCCTCTCCGGCAAGGTGGTTTGCCGGGGAGTTGGGAGCAGGGGCGGAGGTGGTGCTTTCGGCTCCTCTAGCAGACTTCCAGCTGGGCCTCGGTAAGCCTTTCTTGTGGGCTACAGCTTTGTTTGCCCTGTCGTGTCCTCCTGGCCCTGACGGTGGCGGTTGATGGGTCGTCTCTGTCGATTTCTTCACCATCGCCTTCGTCCGCGCCCTTCTGCTCTTGCTGGGCTACCTCTCCTAGAGCCTGACTAGGTCAGGCTGGGCTTCTGCCTAGGCGCCTCTTTTGCCCTCTTCACCTCCTGCCAGAGTGCCTAGGAGGAGAGAGACAAGAAAGGGCATCACGGGGCACTTATCTTTTTTCAATCTTAAATCTGTAGGCACTTGCCAAATTTTAGTTCAAATTATGTAATCTCTTTAATCCATGTTTGTGTCATGTAAGGTTTGTACTTATTTGATCAGCATATTAATGAAAAAGACAAACCTTGTTAGGGACTCATGCATGTAGTATGTCCATCCAGAGGTGGGATGCCTCTATACTTTTAAGTAAACAAGTTTCCCCCGGCAAGCTATCCTGTTGGTGCCCTCAGTTTTGTTACCGCGGAGTTAGGCATACCGGGCACAAATCGTGAAGAGGGACCAGCCCCCCGCCAGTCCTTTTTTGTCAAAGGCCACTGCGACCATCCTGATTGAAGCAACGTTCGAGTCAAGGGATGGGAGCACCTAAGTTTTGAAAGGCAGCGAGGTTTTCTTATGCACAAGTCCTTACTTACAGAACACATATGGATAAGAGGAAGAACTTACCTATTTGTCTTGCCGAAGATCACAGTGTAGGCTCGTCTTCTTATCTCCTCTTGGGCACCTAGTCCACGGTAGGAGCCTGTAGTTTATGTAGATGAAAATTATGCCAGATGCGATCTTATCTACATGCGATGCTCATGATATGCTTATGCATGCATGCAACTTGTCGGGGGCCCCCAGCGCTTCATTTATTTCTCTGTTGCTCATGGTCTGCGCCTGGCTTTGTACAAGGTGTTACATGCTACTGAGGCAAGGCCTGTACAAAAGGGTGGCTGTCAGCGTCGTCACGCCGGTGTTGTTCCTACGCTACTTCATCGTAGGCAAGCACTCGAGGTGAGACGTAAATGAGTTCCATGGGGATAACTGCTCCTCCCCATAGATTAGGGAGAAGGGAGTCTACCCGGTAGCTCGATTTGGTGTTGTTCTGAGGGACCAAAGAACCACCAGCAGCTCATCGATCCATTGCCTGCCACACTTCCCAACAAACACACTGCAAAAAGAGTTACACCAAATAGATCTCCAAGAGACCATTGTATTGAGAATCAAAAGAGAGAGAGGAAGCCATCTAGCTACTGCCTACGGACCTGTAGGTCTACAATGAACTACTCACGCATCATCATAGAGGCACCAATGAGGATGATGACCCCCCCCCCCCGTGATGGTTTCTAGATTGGATCTGGTTGTTCTGGAACTTGCTTGTGGCGGCTGGAATTGTGTTTCGTTGACTCCCCTGGGGTTTTTGTATTTTTCTGGGTATTTGTAGAGCAAAGAGGCGGTGCAAGAGGCCACCGAGGTGGGCACAGCCCACTAGGGCGCACCTGGGGTGGGTTGTGCCCCCCTCAGGACACCCCTCTGGTACTTCTTTGGCCCAAGTTGTTACATCTGGTCCAAAAAGTTTTGTTGTGTTTGGACTCCGTTTGGTATTGATTTTCTGCGAACTAAAAAACAAGCAAAACAGCAACTGGCACTGGGCACTATATCAATAGGTTAGTCCCAAAAATGATATAAAGTTGCTATAAAATGATTGTAAAACATGCAAGAATGATAATATAACAGCATGGAACAAGCAAAAAAATATAGATACATTGGAGATGTATCACTGGCTCTCGAGTTGAGTTAAGCACGGACATGCAGAGAAAACACCTCGTAGTCTTTGTCGAAGGCACCGACGGTGGCCTCGAGAGAACGCCACGAACTGTCGTTTAAAGAATCCCACCACGTTGCAGTGTCGGTGCACGAAGCGTCGATGGTGGCCTCGATGGAGAGGTTCTCCTCAAAGATCTGGGGTCGGCATGAATGGCAGCCATCGCGACCTCATCTGCGCGTGCAGCCGCCATTTGCTTCTCCGCTGCCAAATGCTCCTTAATCTCCTGACTATACTGCATGCACCATGGCTTAGGGTGGTACTTATTTGGGGGAGGGGTCGGTGATTTGGGTGGAAGGTGTTGTGCCGATAGTTGGGGCATGTGAGGTGTGGAAGGAGGAGGTGGATGTGGGTCGGGTGTGGATTACCTGCCTGGATCGACGAGGCTGAGCAGCGTGAAGGAGGGTCGCCAGCGAGGAGTCGGTGCTGCAAGCAAGGAGTGAAGGTTTCAACTTGGAAAACAAGGCGGAAATAGGGGAAATGTGGCTTTTGGTAAGGGGAGGGGCGGGGAGGTAGATATTTCCGCGGAAGCCGGAAATTTTGGATAGGTGCAGCGAAAAAACTGGCGCGCAAAGTGTCCTCAGACACGGTCCCTTATTCAGCACTGTGTACGATATGTGAACATCACAAACAATTCATATAGCTTACCCCGTGTGTGATGAGTTTGAACGTGCAAATTTTAGTCCAAATTCCCCTAGTTACAGTGGTCATCCACATCATTGCATATTTTGGGTACGCAAAGGAGACTACAGCACACCCACACTTCTTCATCAAGAAAGTTCAGCGATTAAACAGAGCTAGCTGACCTAAATGTTACTCTAACAAATTAAGATTGGTGATCTTAATTAAACAAAACAAAGAGTACTACTCCGGCTGGCCTCGTCGATCTCGGCCTCCTCCTCTATGTCCAGCTCACACCCGATGATCTCCTGGGGAAGGGGCACCATGGCATCCATCACACCATACTCGGCAAGCATCTCGCCATCCGCATATGCCATCTCTTTGGAAAAGGCCGCCATGAGCTGGGCATGGGAAACCGTGATCTGGGCTTGGATAGGCTCCGCCATGGCAAGGTATGCCGCGGAGGAATGGACAGCTGCTCGAATGCTCTTGGCGATTGCCAACTCTTCGGCCATGGGTTGCTGATCCTTGTCAGAGAAGCTTCATTTGATTTGTGCAGTGACCGCCATGAGCTGGGCGTGGGCGGCCTCGATGTGGTCGTGGGCGGCCTCTATCGGGGCTAAGGCTGCTCCTGCAGAACGGACAGCTGTTGTGCCGCTCTGGCCAGTTGCTATCCCCGAGGCAGATGTTGTTGCCGCCACCTCAGAAGCAACAACGGCCATTTGGGCTGCCTTCGCCGCCCGGTCGCAGATTGCGGCCGCACTCACGCAGCTTGTTAGCACGCGCATGGCGGCTGCGGCCACACTCTCGCCGGAGTGGGACGCCAAAGTTGCCCTCGCGACACGGGTCCACGTCCCCATCTTTCACCAGCGACGATTGAACAGTGAAATGATATTTGGGGAGCGATCTAGTGTGCTTGACACGCTGGTTGTGGACTCTAGCCGACGCACCTTCTCGTGTAAAATAGATGCGTATTGTACTCGGGCAGTGCTCCAAGATATTTTGTACTGCATCTCACATGGTTGGTGATAAAAAATTGTGTGTGATCTACTTGATTTTCCTCTTGATTTGAAATACATAATGGGGTCACAGTGGCAAAGGAGGGTGTTTGAATTGCTAGAACTTTTATCTGCAGTGAACATGCAACTAGGTGTGTCGTCAAAAAAATTAGAATTATTCAGGGTTCGTTTTGACATTTTTATGCATTAACTTGGTTTTCTAGGCATTTCAGGTGCACAATTCAAAATTAAACTACATGCATATGCTCCGGTGCACCAACATGGGTTATAAAATCATATATGTGTCCATGGGTTGATGCGTATGTCCCATACAAGAAATGGGGATGAATTTCAAACACCACGGCACCGTGGCTCGCCGGCAAATGTTGAGATACTTGCTTTTGTAATTCTGGTAAATCGAAAACTCATCTGAAATTCATGAACCTTGGCATGCTATCATGGAATGGCATCAACATGCCAGGGTAAAAAAATTATCCCATTTGGGGCAGGTTTTGGGATAAGCTTCTCACAAACCAGAGTTTGTCACAAGAAGCCCCATGGTTCCGGTAGGGAAACGTAAAACGATATTCGTCGCCTCTTCTTGCTTTCAAATTTTTTTGGTGTCAACATAGAACAATAGGAGTGTCATGTTAAATGTTGGAATTTTCGGGGTTTGTTTGGACATTTTTATACGTTAACTGAGTTTTCTAGGCATTTATGTGCATAATTCAAATTTGAACTACAGGCACATGCTCCAGTGCATAAAAATGGGTTGAAAAATTAAATGTGTGTCCTTGGTTGCATGCTTAGGTCACATGCTAGAAATGAGAATGAATGTCAAACACCATGACATTGTCGCTCGGCCGCTAACATTAAGATATATGGTTTTAAAATTCTACTAAATCAAAAACTCGTCTGAAATTCATGAAACTTGACATGCTATCATGGAACGGCATCAACATGCAGTGGTAAAAATATTCTCCCATTTGGGGCAGGTTTGGGTATAAGCTTCTCACAAATGAGAGCTTCTCATAACAAGCCTGATGGTTTCGGTAGGGAGCATGCAACCTTTGTGGACGAAACGATATTCGTTGTGTCTTCATGCTTTTAAATTTTTTCTAGTGTCAACATAGAACAACAGGAGTGTTGTGTCAATTTTTGGGATTTTTTGGGGTTCGTTTGGACATTCTTAGACATTAACTGAGCTTTCTATGCATTTATGTGCATAATTTAAATTTGAACTACATGCACATGCTCCAGTGCATATAAATGGGTTCAAAATTCAAATGTGTGTCCTTGGTTGCATGCTTAGGTCCCATGCAAGAAATTGGGAATGAATGTCAAACACCTTGCCACCGTCGCTCGGCCGCTAACATTGAGATACATGGTTTTTAAATTCTAGTTAATCGAAAACTCGTCTGAAATTTATGGAACTTTTCATGCTATCATGGAACGACATCAACATGTCATGGTAAAAATATTATCCCATTCGGGGCAGGTTGCGGTATAAGTTTTTCACAAATCAGAGCTTCTCACAACAAGCCTCATGGTTACGGTAGGGAATGTTTCACCCTTGTGGACGAAACGATATTTGTTGCCTCTTCCTGCTTTCAAATTTTTTCTAGTGTCAATCACTATTCAAAAAATCTTTCGATTCAACAATTAATCTTCCGATTTATCACTACTCGGGGGGGGGGGGGGTGACCGATAAGATTATACCTTATCTTCACGATTTATCTTTTGGGCCGATTTATCTCTTTGACAAGCAACTTATCAGGAATCTACCGATAAATCAGACCTATTCATATATAGCACTATGTTTGCAAAAACTATGTTTATTTGTGTTTTGTGGACCTTGTTATGCAATTTCTATTGTTGTCCTATTTTGTTTCTCATTATACGAGGATTCAAAGGCTAGGAATAAAGGTAAAACATATGTCCAATATAGTTTTGGTGTTGAATATAGTGTATTTTAGGGTTGGGAACCTGGGATTTGCAAAAAATATCCGATTAAGTCGACCGATAAAATCGATTAATCGTCCGATTTCAGATTAATCTCTAATCCCTAGTTGACCGAGACAATAACAATAAGTGGTATCCTCAACATTGGTGTCAACATAGAACAATAGGAGTGTTGTGTTAAATTTTGGAATTTTTCGGGGTTCGTTTGGACATTTTTATACATTAACTGAGTTTTCTATACATTTATGTGCATAATTCAAATTTGAACTACATGCACATGCTCTAGTGCATATAAATTGGTTGAAAAATCAAATATGTGTCCTTGTTTGCATGCTTAGGTCCCATGTAAGAAATGGGAATGAATGCCAAACACCTTGCCACCGTCGCTCGACCACAAACATTGAGATACATGGTTTTTAAATTCTAGTAAATCCAAAACTTGTCTGAAATTGATGAAACTTGACATGCTATCATGGAATGGCATCAACATGTTGTGGTGAATAATTTATCCCATTTGGGGCAGGTTTGGGTATAAGCCTCTCACATACCAAAGCTTCTGACAATAAGCCTCATGGTTCCGGTAGGGAATGTGCCCCCTTGGTGGATGAAACGATATTCGTTGCCTCTTCTTGTTTTCAAATTTTTTCCTAGTGGCAACATAGAGCAACAAGAGTGTCATGTTAAAATTTGCAATTTTGGGGTTTGTTTGGATATTTTTATACATTAACGGAGTTTTCTAGGCATTTTATGTGCATAATTCAAATTTGAACTACATGCACATGCTCAAGTGCAGAAAAATGGGTTGACAAATCAAATGTGTGTCCTTGGGTGCATGCTTAGGTGCCATGCAAGAAATGGGAATGAATTTCAAACACCAGGGCACTATTGTTTGCAACCAAAACGTTGAGATACTTTGTTTTAAAATTCTAGTAAATCCAAAAGTCGTCTAAAATTCATGAAACTTTGCATGCCATCATGGAATGGCACCCGACATGCTCTAGTATTTTTCATGTCCATTTTGAGAGAAGGCGCACTTGAATAATAGCCAACAAAGGCATTTTGAAACAAATAGCTGCCACTTTAACATCCCAAACGTTTGTGTAATTTAAATCGTGTGTGTTCTGTTAACCATTCACGTGACGCCACGCGTCACACTTTTAATAGCTAGCATGTGCCATGCGGGCAGCTACTTGAGTAGATGGGAGGCGTGCGAGCGCAATCCGCTATGTGGGCTGACCGAGAGGCGTGCAAGCTATCCTCCAATGCGCAGGCTCACCAAGAAGCGTGCGAGTTGTACGCTGCATAGGCTCACTGGGAAGCGAGCCCTTTGACTTCCATGGCCGCCCACCTTGCTCGCATCCTCTCCATTAATAGCACCCGAGCCGTTGTTTAACACGGGCGGCCTTACTGTTCACCTCCCATTCCCCTCCCGTAGACCTCCACCAACACCATGTCACAAAAGGATCATTTGCCACTACCAGTTTGGTGAAGTCAACTTCGAGCCGGACGAGATAGAAAATAAGGAGGAACGGGGCCTCATGGACATGGCCCTGAACGAACTGGCTGCGGTGGTTGATGCCCCCCACGACCATCCCCGTAGCATCGGCGGGCTGGTCGCCGAGCACTATCATAGAGCTGGAAGCCATGGGCGTCGGCGAGGTCTCTACTGACCCGCGCAAGCTCGTTTACATGCCAGCACCAGCGCTCGTGCCCGTGTGTGCCCCTGCACCCACCGCGGCGTTGGTCCCCGTGTGTTTGCCTGCATCCGCCGCTCCCGCGCCCGTGCGTGCGCCCACTTCAGCAGCATGGGACGCCGATGTTGACCGCTACCTCATAGCGCCGCAAGTTGTCATCCTCCCATGCCCCGCCCATTGGTCGCGCGACGACGGGATGTTTGATTTTCAAGTGAAGAATATTTTGTGCTGCCTTGAAGACTTCAACAACGGCGTCCCGGAGGACCACGACGACAATGCCAGCACGGCGCGCCACCTCCGCCGCTGCCGGAATTAGTTTTTTTAGGTTTAATACTATATCTCGATCGTATGAATATAAATTCGTAGTGTGACTGAATGAAGGATATGGTTTGAACGAACTTGCGTTTTCTCTCTGAATGTACAAACTTATCAAATGATTTTGTTTAAAAAACGTTAATGGTTTTTTAATATAAAACACTCATCGCAAACATTTTAGATAGAACACCCAAATGCAACCCGACAGCTTCCCCAGGAACCAAGGGAAAATGTGCCGAGCAGGATTTGTGCAGCTCTTAATCGCAAATGTTTTAGATAAAACACCCGTATGCAAACCAACAGCTTCCCCAGTAAGCCAAGGGAAAATGTGATGGGCAGGATTTGTGCAGCTCTTCATCGCAAACATTTTAGATAGAACACATGTATGCAAAGTGAGAGCTATGGTCTTTCCCAGTAAGCCAACGAAAAATTCGTTGCGCTAGATTTGTGCATCTCTTTAATGCAAACGGCTCAGATTGAATATGGTACGCAAAGTGAGACTTTGCTGCTAAGCTAAGAGAATCTGGCACGCAGAATTTATACATCCCTTCAATGCAAATGGTTTTTTTGGATGATCAGTGTGCAACCACGTACAGATAATTTGACAGATTTGCATCTGTCATATTGGGTATGTTGCCATTTGTCAAACTGGAAAGATTGACCTTTTTTGATGTAGTAACAATGCAATTTGTCAACCTTGTAACCCTGCCATTTGTCAAAATTTGCAGCTAAAAACATTAGCATTATCTAATTTTGCAACTGAAATTCAATAAGCATTGATTTCATTCATAGATTAAGCAGTCGTTCTTTATACAAACAGTTCAACTTGACAGCTAAACCGACCAAACTTTTCCCCAATTGTTGCGAACCACGTACTCAGATAGCTAGTTCAACTATATATAGTAGCTAATTTTAAGTACGTAGTACAGTTCAACCACATCTATAGTCGGATGAACTGAACAAAATAGGCCCTAAATACTACTACTATGGAGGGGTTTTGTACTACTTCCGGCAGCCTCTCCTCTATCGAGCGTGCTTAGTAAGAGGTAGAGGAGGAGGATCCTATCGATGATCTGGATAACTGGAACACGGTGCCTACCACTACTGCACCTTTAGCGATGCTCACCTCAAACGCCTTCTGCCGCTCCAAACGACCCCTCTCAAAGCGACGGGACTCCTCATAGATCTCCTCATTCCGCACGTCTACGGCGGCGTGTGCCGCAGCCACGACGGAGGTAAGACTCTTAGCATGCTCGACCAGGCGCTCCTCCTCCTCCCGCAGGAACTCGAAGTAGCGCGCAAGGTTGGTGCTGCACATGCGGGGCTCAACCTCCACCTCCCGCCTTCGGGCGGTGGTGGCGGAGCGGGTGATTACCCCGGTGGTCGACGGTGGGCTGGAAGCCACGACGGCCACCTCCCTCTGTCGGGCCGAGGTGGTGGAGCGGGTGATGGCCATGGTGGCCGACAGTGGGGTGGCAGCCACGGCGGCCACCTCCCGCCTTCAGGCCGTGGTGGCAAAGTAGGCAATGACCCTGGCTTTTGATAGTGGTGTGGCTACAGACGGTGGGGTGGCAACAACGGCGGCCGGCAACAGCCGCCGACAGGCAGCGACGACGGAGCGTGTGATGGATGGTGTGCGCACACCCAACAGGGACGCCACGCGCACCACACTATGTCAGAGACTATGCCGCCGCCGCGTTGTTGCCTCCCAGCTAGAGCTGTCCGCTAAGAATGGCGGAGTGGCTGATCGATGACGACGGACTGGTGCCATTGGCGATTGTGGGAGAAGCAGACGAGGTAAGCTAGAGGGAGGGAGGGGAAAATGTGACGTAGGACTCACTAGCTGTGAGGGTTTATATAGCAGGCCCATGAGCATTGAGATTTTGGGGGATTTCACCGAGTCGGGCGGGAAGCTTGCGTGGCTATCCGTGGGAACCTGCGCAGTTGCGCGGGAACGGGCTCACCGATGATTCATTGGCACCACTTGGAGCCACCATTTGCCCAAAAGAACGCCCATGTGTGCTGCTCAAGCTTGCGCTCAAATCTATCTGCGGCAGTGGCATGAAAATGCATGCGAGAGGAGGGCGAAATGACACGTACACACACGGTTAATAAAAAATGTTTATGATTTAATTACCTACTACCCCCATCCTGGTTTATAAGTCCTCTTTGTATTTTTGTGCCAAATTTTGACTAGAGATTTAACCAATAAAATACAAATGCATGTCACAAAAGATTATATTGTTGGATTTGTATTTGAACATAGTTTCCAGTTATATTATTTTTATAACATGCATTAACATTTTGTTAGTTAAATTTAAGGTCAAAATATGGCACAAAATATAAAAGGGGACTAATAGACCAAGACGGAGGTAGTAGCACACGGCTGCTCTTTATGCGGCGTCGCGAACAATTGTTCGACCACCGTGTGATGTGGAAGGCGATGTAGTTTCACATCATGCCGTCGGCTGGCAACTGTCGGCCAACTTGTAGACGACCATTTCCTACGTGTTCAACTGCTCTATGTGTGTGGTTGCTCATGGTTGAGATAGTCTGGCTGAGGCGCGCTCTGCTCGCGTCTCGCCGTGCGCGCTCTGCTCTCGCGTCCCTCCGGGCGCTCTTCCCACGTCCCTCCACGCGCGCTGCCAGTGTTTGGGGTCAGCACATGATCACGTACATTTATGCTGCCATTATGCATGTTGTTGCGTCGGGCGCAGCGTCACAATGCAGTTAACTGCTGCAAAAACTGCCATGCGAACGTGCCGAGAATCCAGGCCGGCCGGCCCCCATTTATTCCCGCGTCCATTTACCTTTCATATCTCATGCCACATGACACAATAAGCACACCCATGACGACACATACAGAGAGGACATCCAGCGGCTCCAATGGCGCTCCCCGTGGCTCCAATGGCGCTCCCAGTGGCCGACGACGACAACGGGGGGCAGTTCACCATGCATCATGTAGTGGACACCCACATGAGGGGGAAGGACCTCTCGGTAGTGTGCATGAACGAGCCGGTCTCGGTGGAGAGCTCCATCCAAACTATGGAGCAGTTGCTTACTGAGGACAAGTACCAAGTGGTCGGCTTCGACCTTGAGTTCACCAGCGGTCATGCTGGGCAAGATCAGAAGGTTGTCATCGCCCAGTTGTGCATGTGACATGACGTCCTTGTCTACCACTACCACCTAGCCACAAGGTCTTGCGAGTGTTTCTCCGGGTATATTAACAGCTCCGACTACAGTTTCGCTATGGTGGACACCAGCAACGATCTAAAAGCACTCAAGGTTTCGGGCTTGACCTGCCGGAATCTTGTCAACATCTATGAGCACTACAAGGTCTGGGGCAGTGACAACAACAAACAAAACTCCATGGTTGACCTCGTCTTGGCCATCATCGACCCCTACTACATGAAGATGAAGGATGGGAGCAAGAAGGAAAAGAACGCCTGGCACAGTGCCTGGCATCAGAAACTGGATGAAGAACACGTCAAGTACGCGGCCAAGGACGCGTACAAAAGCTATGAGATGTACATGCGGATCATTGACATGAGCAAGTGTCTTCATCCTGCCCCAGACAAGGGATCGAGCCATAGAGCAGTGGTGGGAGCATCGCAAGAAGTAGATGACTAGATGATCGTTTCTCCTAGTTTAGAATGCTTGCAATTGTTTATTGAGGTGTGTGCGAATGATCATATAGTCACTTATGTAATTGGATGTTTATTATAGTTATATATATGATGTTCTTCTGTAGCAGAGAAAATCACACGGCTTATTAGCAGCAATTGTCTATATTATTATGGGTCTTCGCACACATTTTGGATTACGGACCTGTTTGCCACGTATCACACACATCTTGTTCAGTTGAACTGTTTATGTTGTCTTGGCTCATCGCAAACAGTTCATCCGAGTGAACTGTATGCCCTCCATCGCACACACACCTTGATCTGGCTGACCATTTCTATTGTGTTTCCTAATCGCACATAGTTCATCCTAGTGAACTGTATGCCGTATATCGCACATGCCCTCATATGGCTGACCGTTTCTATTGTTCTGGATTATCGCAAACAGTTTGTATGGATTAACCGTATGCCACGCACCGCACACACCCTCATCTGGCTGACTATTTCCATTGTTCTGGATCATTGAAAATAGTTTGTATGGATTAATTGTATGCCATGCATCACACACACAGCTCTGATCCCAATCGTGTTTGATATATGCACCATCGCAAACAATTTATCTCTTTTTGACAGTTTTCTTACACCACCATTTGCAATTAACGCATCACACACAATTTCGTTGAAGAGTCTCTGATTGGACTGTCGTGTTTGGACCATCCTGCAGTAGTGGCTCTTGGATTTGTAGGCAGGTCAGATTTAGGTGTGAGGGCGAGCATAGTGAGATGAGTGATATGGCGATGTTGGGATGGGATAGATGATGGCTGATAGCTGAATTTTGTTATTGTTGCTACTAGCTGAATTTTTTTATTGCTCCTGCTAGCTCATAGACATGGCAAGTTGTTCGATGCATGCACAAATGTTGCTGCTATTTTTGTTGTTTCTACCCTAACTCATAAGTACTCAAATGATGCTTCAATTTTATAGAGAGGGAGAGGGGTGATTACTTTGTGACATTATACAGAGGGAGATATACCTCCTTCCATGTTATACTCAGAGAGGTTTATTGCTCTCTGATTTCATATAGAGAGGGGTAGTGTTGTACTACTATTGATTGCTTTATGATGGCAGGAAATTTCTTTTTATGTACCTCGATGTCCTATTTGCTCAGTCAACCAGGGTATGTGGTTCATGTACTTTGTGATTGAAGAAACTTCGTCTGCACCTACCTACTTTCTCTGTCCCCCACTGCATTGGAGCCAGGCAAGGTGTAGTCTAGGAGGAAGTAGAAGAGAACAAATGGTACAAGGACAAGAGAAGAAGCAGCAGAAGGAGGACAGGAAGGTTGTAGCTGCCGCACAGAATGACGAGGTAAATGTAGGCCTACACTTAGCCATGATTATGCAGTACGATGTATTGTAGAGCTGAGGATTCATAGTATTTTTAACAACAGTTGTCACTTTACTCACTTTAAATTGGAAGCTGTTATGATGGAGTGTAAATTAAACTTCAAAGTTTCTATTTGAATTTTGAGCAGAAATCTGAACCATGGCTTGCATTCAGCTATATTTCTAAAACATTGTACAAAGTGCTATTTTTTGGATGCCAAGTTTCTTCTTTCCAGTAGGAAATTGTGGCCCTATTCAGTTTTAATGGTCGGAAAGAAACGAAGTTATTTTTTATCATCCAATGGTGTCAAGTTGGTAATCTATAATTTACAAAGAAGTAAGGAAGTGTTCTTTTGTGTTTTGTTGCTTATGCATTTTATTTTTGGAGGATACTATGGATGCAAACTGGCTTATGACCAGTAATGGCAATAGAGTTGCTCCCACCATGGATTTTCATTGTGTGTTAGAAAAAGTATGCACCTGGAATTATAGGCCTTGTCCATCTGTTAAATTTTTATATGTAGTTTCTTTTTCTTTGCAAGGGATATTTATTTTGTTTATGACAACTAGAGAAGGAGAATATGAGGTAGACGAATGGCACAAATGACAACATGAGAGCGTTGGACTGTTTGAGCACTGACGAAGAGGTTTGGGCACTGGCCTTCTTCTAGTGCATCCAATGTAACATCATAGCCTCCCTCCTTCTTCTACTACATTCAATGTGACGTCACAACCTCCCTCTTCTCAGAGTAATGGCTTGTGCCTTGCTTGATGCATGCATTGTCTGCTTTCCTAATTGTGCCTGTTTACAGAGATATGCTCATATAGTTGTTGCGTTGTGCAATGTGAAAAAAGATATTGTTTGTAACTTATACTTATGTTCGAGTCAGTAAGAGTTGATAAAAGAAGTTACTCCCTCCGATCCATGACAAGTGTCGCAACTTTGAACTAAAATTGAACTAATCTTAGTTCAAAGCTACAGCACTTTTTTGGACCGTAGGGAGTATGTTTTTAATTAAATTTATGTGACAGATCCTGTATACGAATCAAGTTTATATTTTTTTGGTTTTCATTTATCTATTATATCACTCTTAATATTTAGCTATGCTTGATCTTGCTTTTATTAGACATCACAACAATACCACAACTAGAAAACAATAATATCCACCTGTTGCAATGCACGGGCATATGTGCTAGTATTAATAGAGTACGGAGCATTTTTGCCCGTCAGTCGGCATACATTTCACAAAAAAAAGCCCCTGATTTTCTAAGTAATGCACGGCCCAACATTAAGTGCCCTTTCTTTGTTGGGCTTCAGCCCAACTGCGGCAGCCGCTATCTCGTGCACGTGAGCACCGGTTAGTGTTCCATGTTCAACTGCAGTAGGCCCAGTTGGCTCTATTTTCAACCCGTTACGTTACTAGCTTTTATTATTTACAGAGAATATGTTAAACATGATTATGCTATAGCTTTACAACCGTAACTTATTTTCAACCAATTTGTATATGTAATTTGATCAGAAAAATGTGCAGTTTCCAACGATGCTATTATTTGTCCCTGTTAACCACTTAAAATTCTGTTCAACACATAAACTTAATTAACCTAATTAATTGTTATGGTTTATTTTAGGAAATACTAACACGGAATATAACTCTTTATATATATGTGCAAAAATTAATAGTATCCTTTAATTGACATTTTCCTCATGACTTGGTGCAAATTCCAAACTGCTTCAACTTACAAATAATTCATTGGTACAAAAAATTGAAAACTAGGCTTTTTAATATCAGAATCGTCGTACAAAAACTGTACCAAAAGTATTATATGTGTAGCATGCTTCTTAACGTGCTATTGGTATGAATTTATTCTAGGCCTCAGTGTACGCCTCTCTACCATGGCCAGTCACAATTTGGATGTTGTTGGGCCATGCTGATGGATATTTCAGTGGACATGTCAATTATCTTTGATGTTGCAACACACAGGCATATGTGCTATTAAAATAAAAAGGATATATAATCCAATCCTAGGATAATTCTCCGCCCCCAACAAGCCTATGTCGTGGCAATATTGTTGTCTTTGGAGTTTCGTGTCGTGGCCGAAACAAAAGAATAGTATCCATGCATGCAGTCGATAAGTCACCGATCTCTGCGGGAAGTGCCAGCGATGTTGACCCTCAAGAATCCATGGCCAGAGAAGAATATCACGCTAGGCTGATCATACCTAGACGTTTGTCTGAGTCGATGGAATAACCGGATCGACGTCATTGATGTCGATGCAGTCCTGACATAATGAAGACACAAGCAACCCCCCATGTTTCCATGGAGAGTAAGGCAATTTGTGCGGCTTAATGTGTACAACATCTCTCCAACCTTAAAATGGACATGATATAAAAAGATAAGCAACCACTCAATAAACTGTTTGACTAAACAACCCTCGCCCCACCACCACCACCACCACCAATAAAATTAACATATAAGTTTATGGGATTAGAAGTAAGTATTTCTCATCCTTTTGCGCATAAGCAACAGTTTTGACAAACTAGATAGGATGTTATGCCACCAATAACTAAGCGTGCCTTTACATGCCCGTGGGTAGCTTGTGTATTTAGCGCTATAGGATTGTAACACTTCTTTCTTTCACAATGCTTCTACGGCTACAAGAGTAAAAGTGTTTGAAACATCTAGATGACACGGGGGTTTTGAGGGTACAGAATTGAAGGATCATATAATTAGTTATTTCGCAAATTTATTCACCTCCGAAGTTTTGCAACCAAATCATGAAGTGTTATGCCTTGTCCGGAAGAAGGTGTTTGATACATCTCCAACGTATCTATAATTTATGAAGTATTCATGCTATTATATTATCAACGTTGGATGTTTTATACGCATTTATATGCTATTTTATATGATTTTTGGGACTAACCTACTAACCTAGAGCCCAGTGCCAGTTTCTGTTTTTTCCTTGTTTTGAGTTTTACAGAAAAGGAATACCAAACGGAGTCCAATTGGCGTGCCAATTTTTTATGGACCAAAAGAAGACCCCGGAGTAAAAGAGTTGGGCCAGAAGACTCCCGGGCCGTCCACGAGGGTGGGCCCCCCCAGGCATGTGGGCCTGCCTCATGGACGACTCGGGCACCTTCTTGATGTGAGACCGACGCCAAAAATTCCTATAAATATAGAAACCTCCGAAAATTAACCTAGATCGGGAGTTCCGCCGCCAGTAGCCACCGAAAACCAATATAGGCCTTCTCCGGCACCTTGTCGGAGGGGGCCATCATCACCGGAGGGCATGGAGGAGGATCCCAGAGGGGCCATTATCGTCATGAAGGCCAAGGACCAGAGGGAGAACCTCTCCCCATCCAGGGGGGGAGGCCATGGAGGAGGAAGCACAAGGGGTAGAACCTCTCCTCTCTCTCGGTGGCACCAGAGTACCATCGGCAGGGGAATCATCGCCGCGGTAATCGTCTTCATCAACATCACCATCCTCATCTCTTTTACGCAGTCCACTCTCCCGCACCCTGCTGTAATCCCTACTTGAACATGGTGCTTTATGCCACATATTATGATCCAATGATGTGTTGCCATCCTATGATGTTTTGAGTAGATATCATTTATCTTTGGGTTGATTGATGACCTAGATTGGTATGAGTTGTATGTTTTACTTTCGTGTTGTCCTATGGTGCCCTCTGTGTCACGCAAGCATGAGGGATTCCTGCTGTAGGGTGTTGCAATATGTTTATGATTCTCTTATAGTGGGTTGCGTGAGTGACTGAAACACAAACCCGAATAAGGGGGTTGTTGCGTATGGGAATAAAGAGGACTTGATGCTTTAATGCTATGGTTGGGTTTTACCTTAATGATCTTTAGTAGTTGTGGATGCTTGCTAGAGTTCCAATCATAAGTGCATATGATCCAAGTAAAGAAATCTTATGCCTCTCCCTCATATGAAACTGCAATAGTGATTACCGGTCTTGTTAACAATTGCCTAGGACAATTCCGCACACCGATCTACCATTATTCCATACTCGCTATTTATAATATTTGGTAATACATTCTAACTTTATGATAACAGCACCTACTTTCATATTTTAGCTCTCCGATATCATGCAAAGTTATCCTCTTCATACCCACAACGTAGTTTTATTTCTCGTTTCTAGTTGGAAGCAAACGTTCGGTGTACGTAGAGTCGTATCAGTGGCAGATATGGCTTGAGAGAATATTGATCTTACCTTTAGCTCCTTGTGGGTTTGACACTCCATACTTATCACTTCCACCTTTGGAAATTGCTACGATGATTCCCTGCACTTGGGGATTATCAAGCTCTTTTATGGCGCCATTGCTGGGGAGCAATAGCGTGGGGTTGATATTCTCGTGTGTGCTTGTTTGCTTTCTTCACTAAGTAGATTTTGGTTTTCCTTTTTTTGTTTTTGTTTAGTTGTGGGTGAAACATAAAAAAATTAAAGAATGAAAATACAAAAAGAATTTACTTGCCTCTCATGCCTAAAAAGTTTTTCAAAAAGAGAAGTGATTGGAAAGTTATGCATTGAAGAAGTGAGGGTCAACCTTGAGCACTTGTGTTCATGCTCACGGAAACAATGTAGAATTTTTCATGGAATATTCTATGTAAATAATTATCCCCTTATATATCCATTATATTATAAACATAATGTGCCAACCTTTGGTCTTAGGATGATTAGATTGCTTGTTTACTATGTGCAGAACAAAAACAGAAACTTTGGCTGTAGCGCGTGATTTTACATTTTTTACTGGAAAGTCAAATGGGTATGAAACTTTTTGAACATTACTTATGTACAAATGTTTCAAATTATCAAATTTATTTCATAATTTTTGCAGTTACATAAGTTTACTAAACCTCCAGATTACTACAGACTATCCTGTTTTAGACAGATTCTGTTTTTCGTGTGTTGTTTGCTCATTTTGATGCATCTATGGCTAGTATCGGAGGATATGAACCATAGATAAGTTGGAATACAGTAGATATAGGTCTAATATTAAATTAGAATGAGTTTTCAACAGTACCTAAAGGTAGTCATTTGCTTTATTATACTAACGGATCTCACAAAGTTTTTGTAAAAGTTTTTTGTCGATGAAGTGTTCGAAGAACGAGGAGTTACCGATATGAGAAGAATAAAGAGAGGAAAGAGCTAAATCTTTGGGATGCCCAAGGCACCCCAAGTAAATATTCTAAGGATACTCAAGCATCTAAGCTTGGGGATGCCCCGGTTGGCATCCCATCTTTCTTCTTCAACAATTATCGGTATACCTTGGTTTTTGTTTTGTTCACATGATTTGTGTCCTTTGTGTTTTTTGTTTTTCCTATATGAACCATGCTACTATGAGATAGCCCTTAATTGATTTATATAATGCTTCATGTACTTCACTTATATCTTTTAAGTATGATCTTATAGAATTGCTCTTCGTGCCTCACTTAAATCTTTTGAGTATAGTTTTATAGAATGCTTCATGTGCTTCACTTATATATTTTGAGCTTAGATATTGGTTAGTATATGTTAATTGTAGAATGATACATGAAATTAACTTATATATTTTGGAGTATGAATAATACTATCATCTAAAGCGGGTTTGGAAGAGTGTCAACTTTAGGAACTAGTAATCCCGATATTCCGAATGAGAAGAATTTTGCTTATGTGGAGAGTAGTAAAGTTTCAATGCTTGTAGATGATGAAAATAATGCTTTGTGTGATGGTTATATTGTTGAATTCATTCATGATGCTACTGAAAATTATTATGAGGGAGGAAGATATGCTTGTAGGATTTACAATAATATCAAGTTTCCTCTCTATGTGCTTAAAGTTTTGAAGTTATCCTTGTTTTTCCCTCCTATGCTAGTTGATCCTTGTTCCTATAAATTTTGTGCTCACAAAATCCCTAGGCATAGGAAGTGGGTTAGGTTTAAATGTGCTAGTCATATTCTTCATGATGCTCTCTTTATGTTTCAATTCCTATCTTTTACGTGAGCATCATTGAAATCATCATGCCTAGCTAAAAGCCATTAAAGAAAATGGTTTACTCTTTATCATACTAACCTATCTCACGAAGTTCCATTAAGTTTTGTGTGATTGAAGTTTTCAAGCTTTGGGTGAGATATCGATATAAGGAGAATAAGGAGTGGAAAGACCCTAAGCTTGGGGATGCCCAAGGCACCCCAAGGTCATATTCAAGGAATACTAAAGCGCCTAAGCTTGGGGATGCCCCGGAAGGCATCCCCTCTTTCGTCTTCAAAACTATCGGTATACCTTACTCGGAGTTATATTTTTATTCGTCACATGATATGTGTTTTACTTGGAGCGTATTTTAAATTTTACTTGCTGTTTGAATAAAATCATTGGATCTGAAATCTTGAATGAAAAAGAATCCTCCCATGGCTAGTTAATCATTTGACTACTCGGTGTCCTTCACTTATATCTTTTTGGAGTAGTTTGTCATCTATTCACGTGCTTCGCATATATCCTATGAGTAAATGGTTGAATGAATTGAATATCATAAATCTGAATCTATATATGTTTCATATGCTTATACCATGGGGAGTAATGACTTCACACAGAATAAGTATAGGTAGTAAACTTATTGAAAGTTAGCAAACGTAGAATTGGTCACTGGAACAATTCATGAAAGAATATTGAAGGCAGAGATATTTCACATATAAATATACTATATTGGACATCTTTTGTAATTGTGAGCACTCACTAAAATATGACATGCTGAAAGGTTGATGTCGGACAAGGAAGACAACGTAATGGGTTATGTTTTCTTATATCCGAAATAAAGTATATTGTCTTGGATCATCCAACATGCTGAGCTTGATTTTCCCCCTCATGCTAGCCAAATTCTTTGCACCAAGTAGAGATACTACTTGTGCTTCCAAACATTCCTTAAACCAGTTTTGCCATGAGAGTCCACCATACCTACATATGGATTGAGTAAGATCCTTCAAGTAAGTTGTCATCGGTGCATGCAATAAAAATTGTCCTATAAATATGTATGATCTATTAATGTGGAGAAAATAAGCTTTATACGATCTTGTGATGTGGAAGAAATAAAAGCGACGGACTGCATAATAAATGTCCATATCACAAGTGGCAATATAAAGTGACATTCTTTTGCATTAAGATTTTGTGCATCCAACCATAAAAGCGCATGACAACCTCTGCTTCCCTCTGCGAAGGGCCTATCTTTTACTTTTATCTTCTACCCTTGTGCAAGAGTCATGGTGATCTTCACCTTTCCTTTTTACATTTTATCCTTTGGCAAGCACATTGTGTTGGAAAGATCTTGATATATATAATTGGATGTAAGTTATCATGAACTATTATTGTTGACATTACCCTTGAGGTAAAAGGTTGGGAGGCGAATCTATAAGCCCCTATCTTTCTCTGTGTCCGATTAAAACTTCGAACCCATAAATATCACGTGAGTGTTAGCAATTGTGAAAGATTAAATGATAGTTGAGAATGTGGAGTTTGCTAAATCAAAGCTCTCACATAGACCCTTCCTAAAAATAAGATGAATTGCAATTGTTTGATGACTGAGAATATAGTTTGTTAATTTCAAGAAAGTTTATGATCTATACTTTAACATGTGAATAGCTTGTTACTTGATCATGAAAAACTTTTTGAAAATGAGCTACTGTTATGATATATAATTATGCTAGAAAAAGTGATTGGAACTATCATTGATGAAACTTATGCACTTGCTAGCATTCACAGTTCATAAATTATTTCTTTTATCATTTACCTACTCGAGGACGAGCAGGAATTAAGCTTGGGGATGCTGATACGTCTCCAACGTATCTATAATTTATGAAGTATTAATGCTATTATATTATCAACCTTGGATGTTTTATATGCATTTATATGCTATTTTATATGATTTTTGGGACTAACCTATTAACCTAGAGCCCAGTGCCAGTTTCTGTTTTTTTCCTTGTTTTTGAGTTTTATAGAAAAGGAATACCAAATGGAGTCCAATTGACGTGCCAATTTTGACGATTTTTTATGGACCAAAAGAAGATCCCGGAGTAAAAGAGTTGGACCAGAAGAGTCCCGGGCCGTCCACGACGGTGGGGGCGCTCCCATCCACCCCCCAGGCGTGTGGGCCTGCCTCGTGGACGACTCGGGCACCTTCTTGACGTGAGACCGATGCCAAAAATTCCAATAAATACAGAAACCTCCGAAAATTAACCTAGATCGGAAGTTCCGCCACCAGAAGCCTCCATAGCCACCGAAAACCAATATAGGCCCTCTCTGACACCCTACCAGAGGGGGCCATCATCACCGGAGGGCATGTAGAAGGATCTCGGAGGAGCCATTATCGTCATGAAGGCCAATGACCAGAGGAAGAACCTCTCCTCATCCAGGGGGAGGCCATGGAGGAGGAAGCACAAGGGGGAGAACCTCTCCTCATCTCTCTCGGTGGCACTGGAGTGCCATCGGAAGGGGAATCATCGCCGCGGTGATCGTCTTCATCAACATCACCATCATCATCACCATCCTCATCTCTTTTGCGCGGTCCACTCTCCCGCACCCCGCTGTAATCCCTACTTGAACATGGTGCTTTATGCCACATATTATGATCCAATGATGTGTTGCCATCCTATGGTGTTTTGAGTAGATATCCTTTGTCTTTCGGTTGATTGATGATCTAGATTGGTATGAGTTGTATGTTTTACTTTGGTGCTATCCTATGGTGCCCTCCGTGTCGCACAAGTGTGAGGGATTCCCGCTGTAGGGTGTTGCAATACGTTTTTGATTCGCTTATAGTGGGTTGCGTGAGTGACTAAAACACAAACCCGAGTAAGGGGGTTGTTGCATATGGGAATAAAGAGGACTTGACGCTTTAATGTTATGGTTGGGTTTTACCTTAATGATCTTTAGTAGTTGCGGATGCTTGCTAGAGTTCCAATCATAAGTGCATATGATCCAAGTAGAGAAAGTATGTTAGCTTATGACTCTCCCTCATATGAAGCTGCAATAGTGATTACCGGTCTTGTTAACAATTGCCTAGGACAATTCCGCACACCAATCCACCATTATTCCATACTCGCTATTTATAATATTTGGTAATATGTTCTAACTTTATGATAACAGCACCTACTTTCATATTTTAGCTCTCCGATATCATGCAAAGTTATCCTCTTCATACCCACAACGTAGTTTTATTTCTCGTTTCTAGTTGGAAGCAAATGTTCAGTGTACATAGAGTCGTATCTGTGGCAGATAGGGCTTGAGAGAATATTGATCTTACCTTTAGCTCCTTGTGGGTTCGACACTCCATACTTATCACTTCCACCTTTGGAAATTGCTATGATGAATCCCTGCACTTGGGGATTATCAGTGTCCGCAGAGATGAATAATGCTCTCCTTCCTTCTTATACTATTGATGATGTGTGCAAGCCGCTATTTGCCATAGGTGACCTAAAAGCCCCGGGACCAGATGGACTTCGTGCTATTTTTTATAGAAGATTCTAGCCCATGCATGTTAGGTGATAATCTGCTCGAGGAGGTTCTTCAAGTGGTTAATACTTGTATTATTTTGGTTGGCTGGAATGATACGGTGATTGTGATGATTGCAAAGGTTAAATACCCAAAAAAGGTAACCAAATATAGGCCCATCAGTTCGTGTAATGTGTTATACAAGATTATTGCAAAAATGGTGGCTTCTCATTTGAAGGTTTTTCTGCCTGAAATTATCAGTCCGACCCAGAGTACTATCGTGTCTAGGAGAATGATTACAGACAATGTTTCAGTAGCGTATGAGTGTTTCCATAATATAAAAAGTAAAACAGAGTGCAAAGAAGGTCTTTGTGCCATTAAACTAGACTTGCATAAAGCTTGTGACCAAGTTGAGTGGCCATTCTTAAGGGAGATTATATTGAAATTAGGCTTCCTGGAAAATTGGTTAATTTTATTATGGAATGTGTCTCCACTGTTGAATATCAGGTTCGGTTTAATGCGAAGGAAACTAAGAGTTTAAAACCCATGAGGGCGGGAGGGCAATCCTTTATCTCTTTATCTTCTTCTATTCTGTGTGGATGTGTCGGTGTGAAAACTGGCAGACCTTGGGGTAGGGAGTCCCGAGCTGTGGATCTCGGATAAACGGTAACAAGAACAGGGAGATGATGTTTTACCCAGGTCTGGGCCCTCTTGATGGAAGTAGAACCCTATGACCTACTCTTGTTTATATTGATATAGATGTATCAATTACGGAGTTGATCTACCTCGAGATTGTAAGATGTGGTCTAACTCCAGGGCTAGGTGAATGAGATTGCGTTCATGTCCCCTCTACGGGCTAAACCCCTAGGCTTATATACATGCCAGGTAGGGTGTCTAGGGTTACAAGGTGGGTATCTTGGCGATGAGGTGGTAGGAGAAGTCTTGGAGTATATGACAAGTCTTCGGCAGACGTAGTGTTGATCACGCCCCATCGTGCAACCTTCGGAGTCCATCTTGATGAGAACAAGGGCCCACTAGCCCAATCCGAGGAGCATGGGCTAGCTAGGTTAGTACCCCCTAGTCCAGGACACCGGTAGTAGCCCCCGAACTGGTGTTCTATGTCGAGCATGATTCCCTTGATGAGGACAACCTCGGATCTGAAGTCCTTGGCTTGACAGACAAGTTCCCCTTTGTGATTTTAAGATTCCCAGTGTAACGCCCCGAGACCGTTGCGCCAGGTGTCTTCCAGTTATTCGTTGTCTTTGCCATGACATTTGCTTGCGTTTTGCATCTTTCCATGTCATCATGTGCATTGCATTATCATGTTTTCAAAACTTGCATCCGTCCGGGTTCCCCCAGTTCCGTCTGTTGTCCGTTTTGAGCCCAGACACACTCGCACGTGCCCGCGGCACGTCCAAAATATTATTTTATAAGTGGTCGGAAAATGTTCTCGGATTGGGATGAAAGTTGGCATGCGGTGTTGTTATGTTGTCATTAGGCCGCTTGCCAAATTTCATCGCATTCGGAGTCCGTTTGATGCCCCAACGGATAACTATAGCGGCATTATAGTCGGTCAAACGTCGGACATTTTCGGTCTCCGATAACTATTGCCGGGCTTTCCCTCTCTTTCCTCCCTAGACCATCTACACAGTCCACTACCAACCGCTAGGCTCAACCTAACCCTCCTCACATCCAGAGCCGTCCGATTGTTATCGGAGGGCCCTGAAACCCCTCCTAACCACCTGACGCCTCCTTGCACAGTGCATCGAACCCCTCGTGCACGCCCAAAAGTTGTCCCGAACCCGACTCAATCAGTCGTCACCGTTGGGTTCGGATCATCCCCAAACATCTATAAAACATCTTCACTTTTTTCATTGGACTCCCTAGCCTATTTCTTTCCATCTGTCTGATTACGATCGGAGGGGCTAATAGCCTCTACCCAATTCCTACCTACTATATATAGCAGTTACACCCCTAACCCTAAATTTTAGGAGCAATGTCCCATCCTTCCCGTCGCCGCCGCTAGCCAACTACCCACTCATCTTCCACCTTGGGATCCTCCCAGATCCACCTCGTGGCCAGCCTCCACCTCTCTCGGAATCACCAAGCAGCCAACCAAATCCATCCCCTCAATGTGAGCCGCCACCCAAGGCCATCGATCCAACCCTCCTCGCTCTCCTCGTCGACCAGGGAGATGAGCTCCTCCTCTCCCATTCCTCCCACGTGCCACCTCGACCCCTCAAGCTCAACTGCAAGCTCATGCCCGAACATCACCGTCCTCGTTTGCCCGTCGCGTCGTCGGAGGCCACCATCCCCCACCCCAGATGAGCACAACAGCGTCCCTTCCCTTCCTTCCTCTGGCTCCTTCCTTCTCCTCTCAACATCTCTGCCTCCCTTTTCTCTCCAGGAGCTTGGCGCCAACGCCATGGATGCCACCACCAGGAGCTTCGCCCGCGCTGCCGCCATGGACTGGATCCGGCCCGGAGCTGCTCATCCGCCTCACCTCCCGCCCTGGCTGCAAGCCACCGCCGCCCGGGTCCTCCCTGAGCTCCGAATTCTTGCGCAGCTGACACTCCTGCATCGCCGCCGTCAGTTAGTAAGCCCTGCCTCTGCTTCTCTCGAGCATGGAGGACGACGCGCCTCCGCTCGCCCGCGCTGACCGACTGGCCACTGGGTCATCCCCGCGCCCGTTCCCGACCATCTTCGCTCCGTCCGGCCGCCTCCTGCCGTCCTCGTCGCCAAGGGACTACAACAGCTCCAACCCCGCCCCGTGCCATGGATGTAGCTCCCGCAGCAGCCAGTCGCCACTTCAACCACCATGGTGCTTGGCCTCGTGCAGCTTCGGGGCTAGCGCCACCGCCTAGAGCTTCTCCGCCCGGAGTCCTCCTTCGTCTTGTCCGCGTCGCTGGTGCCCCGCCAAGTCTCGCTGTCGTGGCCTCCTACATCGCCCAGGTCCTCTGCATCGAAGCAGTTGCAGAGGAGGGCGAGCGCCTCGACCCCCATGTATCGCAAGCGCGTTGACCGTGCCCTGCTTCTCGAGTCACCAGGGCCCAGCGCGCCTCCTCACCCAGCCGGCTTGCCCGGCCTCCTCCCCACCGAGCTAGGCCTGGCCCAGCTAGGTGAGCTCCAGCATGGCCTCTCTGTTAACCCAGTGCCTAGTAGATTCGGCATGTGTAGATTTTTTCCCAGATCTACGAATTTAGCATTATCCAGTGTTTTATAGATTTGCAGAAATGCCCCTCATGTTCATGCATTTAATATCTCCCAAACTATGCATCATATGTAAAAACTTCATATATGTAAAATGCCTAGATTTTCATCTAGTTTCATAATATGCTACTTTCATGCATGTTTAGAATGTTTAAAATGATGTTTGTGTGTATTTTGCATAATGCCATGTTTAAATGGTTTATTTCATAACTAAATAACCGTAGCTCCAAATTTAATAAACTTTATATGTAAATGGGGCAGAAAAATGCATAGTTTAACATGCTGGCATTACTTTGCATGTTTAACAACTCTAAAATATGGTTTAGGGCAGAACAGTACCAAACCTAATATATGCATATGAGGATTTTCTGGAATTGTCATTTGTTATTTCCGGCCTCATTTAAACTTGCCTAGATAGGTAGTTTTCATATGCTTCACCTATTGCCATGCTAACCAACATTTAATATTGTTGAGTACATAAACGGGAGAGAACTAAATAAGTCATGTGGTGTTCCGTCTATATGCAACTCATTCCATATTGAGCTCCACTTAATTTGTAGTATTGTTTGTGCACTTTTCCATGCCATGCCTCATTAAACCGGACATGCATCATACTTGGTTGCGCATCATGCCATGTTTATGTGATGGTTGTTTACTTTGTTGCTTGCTTCTTTTCGGGTTGCTTCTCTCGTTAGCTTTGGTTTCATTCCGGAGTTGTGAGGATCCATTCGACTATGTCCGTTTGTCTCCTTCATGGACCCGTACTTCTTCCTTGCGGGATCTCAGGCAAGATGAACATACCCTCGACGTCACTTCTATCTTTGCTTGCTAGTTGTCCGTTCTATTGCTATGTCGCGCTACCTACCACTTGTTATATCATGCCTCCCATATTGCCATGTCAAGCCTCTAACCTACCTTCCTAGCAAACCGTTGTTTGGCTAAGTTACCGCTTTTGCTTAGCCCCTCTTATAGCGTTGCTAGTTGCAGGTGAAGCTAAAGTTTGTTCCATGTTGGAACATGGTTATGTTGGGATATCACAATATCTCTTATTTAATTAATGCATCTATATACTTGGTAAAGGGTGGAAGGCTTGGCCTTATGCCTGGTGTTTTGTTCACTCTTGCCGCCCTAGTTTCCGTCATACCAGTGTTATGTTCCTTGATTTTGCGTTCCTTACGCGGTTGGGTGTTATGGGAACCCCTTGACAGTTTGCTTTGAATAAAACTCCCCCAGCAAGGCCCAACCTTGGTTTTACTTTTGCCTAACAACCTATTACCCTTCCCTTGGGTCGGCCAACCCAAGGGTCATCTTTATTTAACCCCCGCGGGCCAGTGCTCCTCTAAGTGTTGGTCCGAACCGAGTAGACTGCGGGGCCACCTCGGGGAAACTTGAGGTTTGGTTTTACTCGTAGGATGTCTCATCCAGTGTTGCCCTGAGAATGAGATATGTGTAGCTCCTATCGGGATTGTCGGCACATCGGGCGGCTTTGCTGGTCTTGTTTTAACATTGTCGAAATGTTTTGTAACCAGGATTCCGAGACTGATCGGGTCTTCCCGGGAGAAGGAATATCCTTCATTGACCGTGAGAGCTTGTGATGGGCTAAGTTGGAACACCCCTGCAGGGTTTAAACTTTCGAAAGCCGTGCCCGCAGTTATGTGGCAGATGGGAATTTGTTAATGTCCGGTTGTAGAGAACTTGACACTTGACTTAATTAAAATGCATCAACCGCGTGTGTAGCCATGATGGTCTCTTTTCGGTGGAGTTCGGGAAGTGAACACGGTCTTGTGTTATGATTGTGCGTAAGTAGTTTCAGGATCACTTCTTGATAACTTCTAGCTTCATGACTATTGTGTTGCTTCTCTTCTCGCTCTTATTTGCGTATGTTAGCCACCATATTTGCTTAGTGCTTGCTGCAGCTCCACCTCATTACCCTATCCTACCCATAAGCTTAAATAGTCTTGATCTCGCGGGTGTGAGATTGCTGAGTCCTCGTGACTCATGGATTCTTCCAAACAGTTGCAGGTGCCGATCATACCAGTGCAGGTGATTTAACCGAGCTCAAGTGGGAGCTCGATGAAGATTTTGGTCGTTGTTTTGTTTCTTTTCCGGATGATCAGTAGTGGTGCCCAGTTGGGACGATCGGGGACCTATCATTTGGGGTTGTCTTCTTTTATTTTGGTTTTGTAGTCGGACCTTTGATTGTACTCTGGATGATGTATGTTTAACTTGTATTTGTGTGAAGTGGCGATTGTAAGCCAACTCTTTATCCCTTTCTTATTCAGTACATGGGATTGTGTGAAGATTACCCCTCTTGCGACAAATCTACCATGCGGTTATGCCTCTAAGTTGTGCCCCGACACGTGGGAGATATAGCCGCATTGTGGGTGTTACACCCAGACCATTCTTTTAAAGGAGAGGTGTCAAACAAGACACAACTGAGCTCATAGCCTTCCCGAAGAGACGGGGTAACTTAGCCTCGAAGGCCGACCACCTAGGTGTGAACAGCTCCACCTAGTCTGACAACTTTATCGAAGCAGCACACCCCAAGATAGGTCGGGCACTTATTGCCTCCCCAAAATCATGGCTCGAGGTAGCATTTTTACTAGCATGTCCCATCGAGGTGGAGATCGTGCCCGTTTTCTCAGGGATATCAACAAGATTTTGTTTCCCCCATATGCATAACGACATCTTTTGGCGGGGAGTGGCATTTTTATCCGTGTGGCAAGGACTCTTAGCCTTTCAACAGCCTATAAGAGCAAAAAGAGGACGGCGTAGGTAACCATGCTCTTATTTCCCCCACCTCCCGCTTCATCTAGCTCTAGCACCCAGATCCAATCTCACACTCCCCCCTCCTTAGCATATCCAAGCTCCAGCATCTAGCCATGGCCGATGCCGTCAAAGGGCATTGGGGTGGTTCCGTCATTATAGACGGCACCATCCTGGAGCTGCGCAGCGAAGGATAGCTCTCCGCCAACATCGCTACCCGCGCCGCAGGCGCCGACTAGCAAGTGCTCGCTCCCAACGCAAGGGAGCGGGTAGTGTTCATCCCCCACCTCATTCGAGGCCTGGCCCATTCATGCGCGGGATGATGTTATACTACGGGATCAACTTCCACCACATGGCCCAAACTCGATCCTCCACCTCGCCTCCTTCATCACAGACTGCGAGGCCTTCCTCCGCTGCGAGCCACACTTTGGCATGTGGCTGAAGATCTTCGAGGTCAAAAGTCCAGTAGCTCCGACATGGCAGAGTGTGGAGGGGCCATGGTCAGCAAAAACCAAAATGATGATTGGTTCAAAGACACCTTCATTGAGACGGTCAAGGAATGGTAGCATGAGTGGTTCTATATCACTGAGCCTCTTGCCCTGGCTGGATCGAACTCCCAGACTTTTCGGCCGGACCCCCAAAAGAGCTCAAGACCTGGAGGGAGAAGGGCATCGCCTATGGGAACCTAGATGAGGTGGAGATGTTGATCAAGAAGATCAAGTGGTGGTCTGCCGACAAGGACCTCCAATTTCCCGGCATGGTCAACGTCATTCTCAATCGCCGCATTCTCCCGCGCCAACTTCAGGCCAAACCGATGTGGGATAACAAGCTCGACGATGCGGGGGTCGTCCTCCACTTCTTCCACGCCACCTTGGCCGGTATGTGGACGTGGCACCTCAAGCTGGCCAGGGACAAGATCCCCAAGGAAGGGCAGGACCTTGGCTTCAAGGTTGGCTATGAAACTCCAACCATAAGTACATGTTTATATTATTTTTCTTTCTGTATTGTGATACAGATTTTGACGAATCATCTCATTTTTTGTCTGCAGAAATGGTCGGACAGGATGCAGAAAATGCAGTGCTTGGCCCCACTACCATAGGAGCGAACAACCCCTCTGCCCACGGCGCCCCTAGTAGAGGAGCCGCACGTGGTGGTTCCCAAGGGGACAAAGTCCCAGAAGGGCGAGTGCTCGGACTCGGGAGGCATCGGTCACCCGGTCCTAGGAGACCCACACCTCATCCATCCACGAAGACAGCATGGGGGAGGACGAGGAGAAGGATGATGGAGACTATGATTCCCTCACAAGTTGGGACGAGACTCCGGACTTAAATAAAAAGAGCCCAAAGAGCCCAAAATAAAAAAGGCCAAAGAGCCCAAAAGAAGAAGAAAATAAAAAAAGGAAAAAAAAGAGAGAGAAAAAGAGACAAGGGACAATGTTACTATCTGGTACGTCTCCAATGTATCTATAATTTTTTATTGTTCCATGCTGTTATATTATCATTCTTGAATGTTTTACAATCCTTTTGTACATTTTTTGGCACTAACCTATTGACATAGTGCCAAGTGTCAGCTGTTGTTTTCTGCTTGTTTTTTACATCGTAGAAAATCAATATCAAACGGAGTCCAAATGCAGAAAAACTTTTTGTGGATTTTTTTTGGACCAAAAGACACCAGATGGGCCAGAGAAGCACCTAGAGGGTGCCCCGAGGGGGGCACAACCCACCAGGGTGCGCCTGGGCCCCCAGGCGCGCCCAGGTGGGTTGTGCCCACTCGGTGGCCTACCGCACCGCCTATTCGCTCTATAAATACCTCCTTGCTCCAAAAACCCTAGGGGAGTCGACAAAAAAAATTCCAGCTGCCGCAAGTTCCAAAACCAGAGATCCAATCTAGACACCATCACGGTGGGGTTCATCATCCTCATTGGTGCCTCTCCGATGATGCGTGAGTAGTTCAACTCGGACCTACGGGTCCATAGGTATTTCTCTCTCTTTGTATTTCAATATAGCGGTCTCTTGGAGATCTATTTGATGTAATGACTCTTTGCGATGTGTTTTTTGGGAACCAATGAATTGTGAGTTTATGATCAGATTTGTCTTGATTTAGTATCCAATCTTGATTGTTATAGCCTCGTATTTCTTATCCGACATTGGATTTTGTTTGGCCAACTTGATCTATTTATCTTGCAATGTGAAGAGGTGCTTTGTAATGGGTTCGATCTTGCGGTGCCCTTTCCCAGTGAAAGAAGGGGCAGCAAGGCATGCATGTATCATTGCTATTAAGGATAAAAAGATGGGGTATATTCATATATAAATAGATCTTATCTACATCATGTCATCGTTCTTATTGTATTACTCCGTTTTTTTCATGAACTTAATACACTAGATGCATGTTGGATAGTGGTCGATGTGTGGAGTAATAGTACTAGATGCAGGCAGGAGTCGGTCTACTAATCTTGGACGTGATGCCTATATACATGATCATTGTGTTAGATGTCGTCATAATTATTTGCTTTTCTATCAATTGCCCAATAGTAATTTGTCCACCCACCGTTGTTATCTTCTCGAGAGAAGCCAGTAGTGAAATCTACGGCCCCCGGGTCTATTTTACTATCATATACTTTCAGATCCATATTGCCAATTTCCTTTTCTTTTATTTGCTTCTTTTATTTTCAGATCTATATTATCAAAAACTCAAAAATACCTTGTTGAATTTTTTTTACTTTTATTTGCATCTATCAATCTACTACAATTTTATCCTATCCTTATGTCACTTTCTGGCACCGTTACCCGAAAGGGATTGACAACCCCTTTAATGCGTCAGCTTGCAAGTATTTGTTATTTTTGTGCAGGTACCGTTTATATAGTGTTGCGTGGTTCTCCTACTGGTTCGATAACCTTGGTCTCATCACTAAGGTAAATACCTTACGGTTGTTGTGTTGCATCCTCCCTTATTCCTTGGGGAAACAACGACGCATCTCAAGCAACATAAAAGGAACTTGCTGGCACCGTTGCCGGGGAGACATCACCAACATCTACCAGGTTCCTAATCACAAATCTCATCTCCTTGAAATTTACATTGTTTGCCATTTTCCTCTCGTTTTCCTCTCCCCCACTTCACAAAAATTTGTTGTTTTATTCGCCCTCTTTCTTCATTCGCCTTTTTATCGTTCGATCTTATGTTTGGTTGTGTTTTCATGTGCCTTCTATTTGCTTGCGTCTTTGCTTGCTGAAAATCTATTGATATGGATCCTCATCCACTTGCTAATCTTTTCAAAATATCCAATTATGATGAACCAATTGCTAGTGATTTGAGTGCACTAGATTATCTCTATGAAGTTTTGCTTGAGATTCGTGAATCTAAATATTGTGATGAATTGTTAAATGAAGGAATTTATAAAGTGATTCATATACCTCCTTCAATGAAAAGCATGATTGCAATGATGTTATTATAAATTCTATTAATGTCAGTTATGCTAACACTATGCAAAACCCCAAGCTTTGGGATGCTTATTTATCTATGTCCACTACTTGTTGCAATGATCATGATTGGGGTGATGATTTTTATGATCTTGAAAATTTATTCAGTCCTCATGATGAATATGTTTGCGATAATATTGAAAGTGGGATTGGAAGAGCGTCAACTTTTGGTAAAAATAATCCCACAAATTTCAAGAGTGTTCAATCTTATGAAATTTTTGATAAAAGTGGATTCGGAGAGGTCATAACTTTATTTGATGATAATCCCACTATTTTGGAAGAGTGTCAACTTTGCATGCATGTGGATCATGAAGAAAAAAATTCTATGATGGCTACATTATTGAATTTGATTATGATCTTACATGTAATTATTATGAGAGAGGAAAATATGATTGTAGAAATTTTCATGTTACTAGATTACCTCTCTTCATGTTGAGATTGCTATTGTTTCTTTGTCCTTCCTTGAATATGCTACGTTATTCTTGTCTTGATAATTTGTTCCCTTATAAAATGCCTATGCATAGGAAGTATGTTAAACTTAAATGTGTTTGTCACAGGTTTTATGATGCTCTCTTTGTGTTTCAATTCTTATCTTTCATGTGAGCATCACTGAAATCGCAAAAGCCTATCTTAATGGCTATAAAGAAAAGAGCTTGTTGGGAGGCAACCCAATTACTAAAATTTATTTTTTCTTTTTCTTTCTGTTCTTGAGTTTATGCACAATTATGCTACTGCTATGATTGTGTTTTTTGTGTTTTAATTAGTGTTTGTGCCAAGCAAAGCCTTTGGGATCATGTTGGGTTATAGTTGATTTGTTCTTGCTGAAAAACAGAAACTTTTACGCTCACAGAAATAATTTTCATTTTTAACAGGAGAGCGGTAAAATACTGATTCTTTCTGCAGAAGATTAATATACAAATTGCCTACGTTGTCCTAATTTTTCAGAAATTTTGGAGTTACAGAAGTATTTGAAATATTCAGATTGCAACAGACTGTTCTGTTTTTGACAGATTCTATTTTCGTTGTGTTGTGTGCTTGTTTTCATGATTCTATGGTTTCCTTTGAAGAGCTTTTGCCATGGAAAAGTTAAAATACAGTAGATATAATACAATAGCAAAATATGAATGGGTTTGCAATAGTAATTAAAGTAGTGATTTGCTTTCTTATACTAACGGATCTTAGGAAGTTTTGTCGAGTTTTATGTAATTGAAGTTTTCAAGTTTTGGGTGAGATCGCAATGGATGAAGGAATAAGGATTAGCAAAAGGCTAAGCTTGGGGATGCCTGAGGCACCGGATAATATTTAAGAAGTATCAAGCAACTAATCTTGGGGATGCCCCCGAGTGGCATCCCCTCTTTCTTCTAACAACCATCGGTATTTTACTTGAAACTATATTTTTATTCGTCACATATTATGAGTTTTGCTTGGTGCGTCTTGTATGATATGAGTCTTTGCTTGTTTTTCTTTTTAATTTTTAATAAGCAACCTTTCTGTACACACCTGTTTTGGAGAGCCAAATTATGCTATGCTTGCTCCCATGCTTCGCTTAAATTCTTTTTTAGAGCCTTGGAATTGCTCTAGTGCTTCAATTATATCTTTTTGAGCATGGTGTGCTTTGTTATCTTTGAAGAAATTCTCTCATGCTTCACTTAGATTAATTTGAGAGAAAGAAATATGATACTCATGTTTGTTTGAGCTTATTAAAAGCAACATATGAAACTAGTTCCAAAGTGATAGATATCCAAGGAGGATATAATAAAAAAATCATGAAGATCATTGGACAAAATAAACTTGATTCTTTGTAATAGTTTTGAGATATGATGATAGTGATATGTGAGTCATGTTGATGAGTAATTATGCTTTAGTAAGAATATTGGTGTTAAGGTTTGTGATTCCCTATGCAAGCACGAAAGTCAATAGTTATGCAATGAAATTACATCCTACTTGTGGTGCATTATTCGGTGTTAGTTATACTTAATGCTCGCTTATGAGATTTTTTTATTTCTTGGTTGGATGCTTCTCAATCTTTTGCTAGCCTTCATTTGCACTAAGTATGATCACTACTTGTCATCCAAAATCCTTTAAACCAGTTTTTGCCACATGAGTCCACTATACCTACCTATATGCGGTATTCTTTTGCTGTTCTAAGCAAATTTGTATGTGCCATCTCTAATTTTTCAAAATAAATTTCTCTTTTCTATGCTCGTACCGCTCATTAAACAGTAGGGGATGGCTGATATATTTCCATGCTAGATGTGTTATTCTCAAGATGAGTGTTTATTCACTTGTCATTGCACGAGGGTACGGCAAAGGTATTAGGGATGCCCAGTCCCGAAATAAAAAATGAATTTACTTTATGTTGTCAAATAATAAATTCCTAGGAAAGTGTTGGTATGGACGGCACCCGTCGATTCGGTTAGCCGTGGAATGTGAAAATATGCTGGAAAAAGAAATAAACTTTATTTTCTATTTGGGAAATGCCTATGATATATCTAGCATGGAAAGTATTGGAAAATACTCGGCTGTTTTCATTGACAGGAAAAGCATGCCACCCAAAATGTTTTATCTCTATTTTTTTTGCTTTGAGCTCTGGCACCTCTACAAATCCTTACTTCCCTTTGCGAAGGGCCTTTCGATTTACTTTGTGCAATTTTTATTTTTACTTGAGTCTCCATCTTCCCTTATAAAGCACCAACTAAGGGGCACTATGATCGTACTTGAGCATTGGATGTAGCTAATATGAAGTGTGTTTCATGAATGGATCAATTATTTAGCATAATGGGCTAGGGATAACTTGCTTTAGTGTTGATATTTTGAAAGACATGGTTGTCTGTTGATGTGCTTGAGTATTAAAGTCCTCATGTCAAAACTAGACTATTGCTTTGAACCATATAAAAGTCCAATTGTCCATGATATAAAGGAAAGAATATGTGATGAAAATGTTAGGCAGCATTCCACATCAAAAATTCTATTTTTATCATTTACCTACTCGAGGACGAGCAGGAATTAAGCTTGGGGATGCTAATACGTCTCCAGTGTATCTATATTTTTTTATTGTTCCATGTTGTTATATTATCATTCTTGGATGTTTTACAATCATTTTATATCATTTTTGGGGACTAAACTATTGACATAGTGCCAAGTGCCAGTTGTTGTTTTCTGCTTGTTTTTTACATTGCAGAAAATCAATATCAAACGGAGTCCAAATGCAGCAAAACTTTTTGTGGATTTTTTTGGACCAGAAGACACCAGATGGGCCAGAGAACAGTACAAAAAAAGACACATCCGTGACATTTTGGGCCGAATGAAATTTTTTTCTGTCATACATATGACACTTCTATGACGATAATTGTGACAAAACCCGGTATCATCATAGATGTGGTGGGCTCCTACTTCTATGACAAAAAATCATGACAGAAAATGAGCTTTTCGTCATGGGCGGGCCGGAGACGCAGTTGCATGACATTCTTTGGGTCGTCCATGACGGAAAAAACCGTGGTAGAAGCGAGGGGGAGGAAAATTTTGGGGAGTTCCCGGTTATGGTGGGAGGTCGGGGGCCGAGCGATGCGTGTTTCTCTCATACACATACGCGTGTGTGTGCGAGGCGTTGGCTCTAACTGAACCCGAGCGAGCCGTTGGGCTCTAACTGAACCCGAGCGATTTCACTGCAGGCTACGCGTTACTGAACCCGAGCGATCGATCGATGGATGTTAACAAAACCCGATCAAGCGATTCCTTCGCTACTGCTGCTAACTAAAGCCGGTCGATGCTGCCTCTGGGATGAATAGTGAGCGTTGTGGGGGGGTGGCAGGGTTGGATGAACAGTGAGCGATGGCGTTGCCTCTGGATGAACAGGACCCCGTGGTGTGGTGGAGGGTTGGATGAACAGTAGACGGTGGAGGGGAGCCCATGGAGGGGTGGTTGAACAGGACCCCGTGGTGTGGAGGGCTGGATGAACAGTAGATGGTGGAGGGGTGGTTGAACAGTAGCCGGTGGAGTAGCGCGCGGTGGAGGCTGGATGAACAGGAGCCCGTGGAGGCTGGAGGAGGTCGATGGTAGCCCGTGGAGGCTGGAGGAGGTCGACGGTGGAGATGAACAGTATCCCGTGGAGTCTCGTTTTATGGTACGCCACACCCCTCCCGATGAATAGGACCCCCGTTTCGACCGTAGGATGTCCGTTTCGTCCATTTTGCTGTATGGCACACCCCTCCTGATCAACAGGACCCCCGTTTCGACCGTAGGAGGTTCGTTTCGTCCGTTTTGCGGTACGCCACACCCCTCCTGATCAACATGACCCCCGTTTCAACCGTAGGAGGTCTGTTTCCTCCATTTTGCGATATGCCAGACCCCTCCCGATCAACAGGACCCCGTTCAGGCCTCGTTTCCATCGCCTGTTCCGTCCAAGCCCTCCCGATGAACTCGACCACGCATTCCGTTCCGACCTAGCCGGTTGGCTCCCATGCGTTCTGTTGCCTCCCGATGAACACGACGCATTCCATTGCCTCCCCATGAACACGACGACAACGCTGCCTCCCCATGAACACGACGACGACACTATTTCTCCGTTCTGACCCAGCCATGTACACGAGCCCTGGCCGTACGTATGCGCGAGTAGGCATTCGAGACCCTGCCCGTATGTACGTATGTGGCCGTATTTTCTTTCTTGCACCCTGGCCGCTGTACATAGGTGTACATGCTACGTGTGCACCTCTACTACGACACGTGTGCGCCTCTACTACGACATGTGCGCGCCTCTACATCAACCAGTATATATATACGTACACGTTCACGACCAGAATGACAATGCTACGTACGCTTCGACCAGGTGGGTCCCGACTGTCAGGCACTTCCTTGCGTGCGAAGATGTAGCTGGTGGGTCCCAGTAGTCAGGGGGCAAATCGTTTTGTTTTTTTGCCCGGACGCACTTCCTTGCATGCGAAGGTGTAGCTGGTGGGTCCCAGCAGTCAGGGGGAAATGTTTTTCGCGAAATACGGTGGCCCATCCGGTGGGTCCCTGCTGTCAGGTGGAGGAATAATTATTTTGCACATAATAAGGAGGCACTTCCTTGCTATGGCCGTGGACCCAGCTGTCAGCCTCTCCACGCACATTCCATGTTCGGTGGAAGCCGTTCCTTGACCACGTTGACCACGCCGCGCCGAGAGCACCAGGGCGGTGGACGACGGCGAGGCCTAGGAAGGGGACGACGCGGAGCCAGGGAAGACACGGCAGTGGATGCCCACGCGTAGAGGAGTATGAGGGTTCACTGGTTCGCTGCGGTGTGAGGCTGCCGTCGTCGCAGAATAACAGGGGGTGTGGGTGAGTAGAGGGATGGCCTGGCCAGCAGTGGGAGTAGTAGGGGGCGGTGAGGCCTCCGCCGCATCGCATATGGCCACGGGAGGCAGGAGCACGAGGCACGACCGGCACTGGTTTGGGCGGCTGGAGCAAGAAGACCAGAGGTTGAAGAAGCACTACGTCCGTTGGATGGACATCGTACGGTCACTGGAGCTAGAATCGTGCATATATTGACTAACTTGACAAAGCCCTCCGTCCCAGTCAACTTAGTAGGCCCACAAGTCAGCCTACCACTATACTGGGTCCCAACTAACAGGGGGAGTATTCATTTTTTTTGTGCGTAATAAGGAGGCACTTCCTTGTGTGCGAAGATATAGCTGGTGGGTCCGAGCTGTCAGCGGCGGTAACGTTTTTTTCGTGAAATACAGAGGCCCTTTCGGTGGGTCCCTGATGTCAGGTGGAGGAATCATTATTTTGCGCGTAATAAGGAGGCATTTCCTTGCGTGCGGCCGTGGACCCAGCTGTCGGCCTCTCCACGTACAGTCCACTTCAGATGCATGTCGGTCGTTGACCATGTTGACCAGGCCGCGCCGAGAGCACCAGGGCGGTGGACGACGGCGAGGCCTAGGAAGGGAACGACACGGAGGCAGGGAAGACTCGGCAGTTGTTTCCCACGCGGAGGGGAGTACGACTGTACGAGGGTTTACTGGTTTGTCTGTCATCGCCGGAGAATAACAGCAAGTGTGGGTGAGTAGAGGGATGGCTAGGCCAGCGATGGGAGTACGGTGGGGCGGTGAGGCCTGCGCAGCAGCACAGCCGGCCGCGGGGAGGAGGGAGCAGGCAGTCCTCCCACCTGCGCTTGTTTGAGCGGCTGGAGCAGGAAGAGCAGAGATTGAAGAAGCACGACGGTCGTTCGGTGGACATCCAATAGTCACTGCTTGTGCATCAACCTTTTTTAGGAAAGTCTCAAATCTGTGGAAAACAGCATACAACCCATTTGCTAATTCTTAAGGTTTTTTTTTGGAGCCCATATTCTTTTTCTTAGCATTACAGCCCATATTGTGGCCACGGTTAAAAAATTATACGAAATTTTGCATATTTCGGTGCGGCCTGAACTGTTTTTAATCCTGAAATTTCGACTCGCATTCAAACTGATTTTAAAAATAAATGTATATCAATATAAAATCTAACAAATTCTCCACGCATAAAAATTAATGTAATTTAAAATCTCAAAATGAAAAAAAAGATATTTGAAACTATTTGTCGGTTTGATGTGTTTTAAAAATGTACATCCCATTTCTCATTACTGATGGGCCATTTTCTCGGCCAGCCAAATGAAAGCTCTCCTCGTCTTGAAAGATTTGCAGCCCAACAGGCCTAACAAAGTGACTTACTTGGCAAATCACAAAAAACTAGGCTGTGGCCGTGGACCCAGCTGTCAGTCCATTTGTTTTTTTAGTCCATTTGGTGGGCTGGGTGAAACAATGATGTAGCATCTATGCAGCCCGTTTAAATCCATTTTGCATTTTTCTCGAAATCCGCGGACTTGCTGGGCTGGGTGAAAATATCATGTCGGGCTAGACGGAGAAATGTTATAAACACATAAACACATGATTGCACGTCAGTAAAATCTTTGCAAGCTTATGTACGCAATCACTAGGAGTTAACTTGCCAAGTTATATATAAACTACTATTATTATTATTTTGTAAGAACTTTCAACTTATGAAATAAAATATCATTTTAATTTGATGAGTTACTAGTACATGGGGTATTATTATTTTTTAGGCTAGATGTGGGACAGTTGAGTTGGTTCTAGGGGAAAGTACTGGGAGAAAACTCAGTTTACATTGAAAAAGAAAGTGGGAGAAAATTCAGAGACCTGCTGGGTCCACCTGAGGAGGGGAATATGTTGGGAGGAAGGAGATTTAAAGCACGGCAGCCGAGTGAACTAGTTTTTTTATGGACAAGTGAACTAGTTTAGATACATAAGCAAATAGCCACTAAAAAAGAAATCAGGTTCATGGGTTCTTAAAAGAAATATTTCAGACAAAACAGATAATTACGACACATAGGCTAATGCATGAAACACTCAGATGATAAAGGTGCTTATAAACAGATAAAGTACAACATCTAGACCTTCCTGGCATGCTTGATCATGACGCTGCGGTTGTCCGTGTACTCGTCGGTTACGGGAAGCAGACACGCCCTCATGTCCAAGATCTGCTTGTACATGTCGTAGCATGCGTATGCGTCCTTGGCCACGTAGGTTATGTAGGCTAGATTCAGAGCTACGTCCCATGTGTTCAGGTCGTCTTCTTTCATGTTGGCATATCAGGGGTCGATGATGGTCTCAGCGAGGTCAACCACGGAGTCCTTCTCCTGCCCGTTGCTGATGATCTTGTATTGCTTCTGGATGTCGACAAGCTTGTTGCACCAGATGGCCGAATCGTCACGTTCTTCCTTCTCTCCACCGTAGCAAAGGTGCAGTCGGCGCTACCGATGAAACGGGCGAATGCTCCAGAACCTGGTGCAGCCATAGGACTGAGGCGAGGCAGAGCTTCACCAAGTCCGTATCGTTGGTGTACATCACATTCAACTTGGTGCAGCCATAGAACTGAATGGCGAACTCAACGGGGAACTCCTTGCTGAAGTCCATATCCAGCAGGCTCACCCCTCGGATCGCCATTGGAGTCTATTCGAGTGAACGAGTGTGTAGGCGGCGGCAGCGGTTCATTTTTCAGCTCTTGGGGAACTGGATTCAATAGTAAGCTGAGTGTGTACAGGCGACAACAGTTACTACCCCTCCCTCGTCCGCTGCATGCCCGGCAGAAGATGCACCCTCGGCCACATGTCGGTTCACGAGCGGGTCTGTATTGGTACTGTAATAACAGGAGTTAGTGGTCACTTTACTTAAATTTAATTAGCTATAATAGAAATTTGTACTTAAAAGAAGCAATGCATTCGCTCGTTCTATCAGTGCCACAGGATCAACATGCACAACAATTAGAATTATTATTCTTAGGACGCACACGATCAGCACATTTGTCGCACTTTCACAAAGATAATACTATCAAGTTTGAACTGTTTGTTATGGTTGTTGTCCTTTGCATCATCATGCCGCGTTTCCCAGCTTGCAAGATTCAGAACCAACAAATAAGATCCAAATAATAAGTACAACAAAGATGCCTACACATATCACTAATTCCCAGCTTGCAAGATTCAGAACCAACCCATTAGAGCCTTTTGATAAAGTGAATATCGGGATTAAATCCATCTTGGCTAGCCATGTCATACAATCGAAGAACTTGACGAATGCTCTTGACCGTCACAACATCTGTAGTTGAGTATTCCTGTTTGCACAGCATGTTTGCACAGCACAAACAAGGAGACAGGAGAGCATGATTTCGCTTTAATAGCGGCCTCCTTGAACTCAACCTCCAGCTCTACTTGGATGAGGTCTTCCTGGAGTTCCATGATTCAATTCATGTGCCTTTTTCTGCAGTTCACCTGAAATGAAGCAAAGATTGCATCATTCAGCTAGCAAGAAGTACTTGCTCTTGTGAGCTGGCAAGTTCTTCTTTAGTAGTTGCACTAAAATTGAGGAACATTAAGGTTGGATGTCCGGCTCACGTAAGGTGCAACTATAATTTTCTTATTCTTTTATGCAGCTCCACTAAAATAAAGTGCCATTCTGGTGACAGTGACGGCTCCATCTTGCAAAGGCTAATAAATTGTTGCACGAGATTACCAGCAGAACTTGACGGAGATTTTGGAAACTCCAATCACCATTTTGTGCAGTTCCACCAAAATTGAGAGATGTTGCCCATGTGACATTTTAGTTGAACTGCACAAGACACTCATTCCAAAAAAAGTGTTTTGTGCAGTTCACGAAAAGGTCACAATAGCAACAAGGTGAAATGGATATCCCTATCGGCACAAAAAGATAGAAAGTAAACAGTTGCTGGTCAATAAGAATATACGAAACATATACAAAATGAAAAGAAGCATCTTAATTATGTTCATGGCAATCACGCAAGGACAGTAGAAATTTTAAAACGTCAGCAATGCTTCATGTTACCAGAAGCATTATGATCAACAATGAGATTCCTCAAATATGGGATTACTTTAATGGTGGCATTACTTGTTTACCAGACACAGTAAATCAACAGTAGCTAAAGAGTTGGTTTAAGGGCATGGGACCGTGGGGACACTAGGACACTCAGCAGCGTAAAGGAGCAACTTACTTATCATACTGGGGAAAACAGCAGGAGTGCCATTGTACTATGTGAGGGCAGCAAATCTAATCTTGGAGACCTTTTACTAAGTGAGGGCAGCAAATCTAATCCTGGAGACCTTTTACTATGTGAGGGCAGCAAATCTAATCCTAGAGACCTTTTACTATGTGAGGGCAGCAAATATAATCCTGAGACCTTTTACTATGTGAGGGCAGCAAATCTAATCCTGGAGACCTTTTACTATGTGATGGCAGCAAATCTAATCCTAGACATACTCTGTTGACTTGTCCACTAGCCGCCACTTTCTATCATTTTTTCAACCAATAATAGATCTATTCCTTATCCAGTTTGTACTGCGTTTTCCCATTATTTCCCTTTTCAACCAAGAGATCGGTTGGGTATCCGGTCTCTACTACTTTCACCATATTATTTCCTCTTTGAATCAAGTCCTAGAATCATGCTACAACTTTCCCCCCTTTCTTCGTTGTTTGAACAAAGCCCTAGATTCGAATGCATGAAGTAGCTTTACCTCTAATAATACTAAAAATTTAGGTGGCTTTGGAAGAGCTGATGGGAGTAGAAAACGATGCACATGCAGACACATGGGGAGCTGAGGCAGTAGAGCAAGGCCGCTTTCAAAGAACTTATACCTGAGGGTCGCCGAGGTGTTGGCAGCGGCAGGTCGGATCTGCGGACAATATGGCAGGGAGGAAGAAGGGTCGGAGGACCTCCCGAGCCGGCCATGTGTCGGAGAGAACGGCACGGGCAGAGGATCGGGCCCCTCCGGCAGCTGTGGGTTTCCTCCCTCGGTGGCGATGACCGCATGAATGATGCACCTTTTAGTCCTCTACACACACCGGACGAAGGGATCCGGCCGGATCTGTGACCAGCGGTGAGCAGAGAGAAAATGTCGCTACCGTTGTCTTATTTATATCTGGAGAGGATGAGAGAATGAAGAGAGAAACCCTAGTAAAGCAAGAGCTCAGGCCCCTGCGTCCATATATAGTGGAGTGATTATCTTTTTTCTCTCCACAACAAGCGTTTCAATTTGTGTACGTGGCAATAAAGAAAAGAAACTCTCTATTTAAGGTGACTATTGTACGACTCCTACTTACTACTGGTAGTACTACAGTATTGTTCACTTGTACTCCCCGCCCCTCCATTCATTAAACAACCCCACGGGTGAATAAACATACAGTAAGTACTGTATTTATATAGAACGAACAAGCTCGAACTATTTTCGCGTAGTTAAAAGTTGAGGGCGGGGCTTTTCCCGGGCAGTACGCGTGGCAGTTTTCAGGTAGGGCTAGAAGAGTATTTTAATTTATTTTTTAAAACTTCAAGACGGCCACATAGCATGGAGCCGACCCCAACGATTTTAAGCTTACAGGCACGGTACACGCTATCCTAGACTACTATACATATGAAACTGCCACACGAGCGTCCGGGCTGTGCTTGGCTCTTCGCCTCTTCGGGAAGTCGAACAATGACGGAATACTACTGCACTGGAGGAGTACTACAGTATGCTTCTGGCCATCTAACACCGATTGAACTGCTGCATGTCCACCGCGTGCGGGAGGGAGAGCGTCTAGCAAAAGCTTCTCCTAGTCTTGCCAGCCACCACGCTCATGGGCGAGGGAGGGACGCTCCTGCCTTTGCGTGTATGACAGGTGGGCCCTACAGGTGTGTGGCCAACCTGTCATACAACCAAAGGCAGGTGCAGTTAAGTCCGCGAGGGAGAGGATAATCAAACTTCTTGTTGATGTACGAGTTGACGCGACACATCAAAGCACTACACTCGATATATTTCAATAATTTGCGTGTGTGACTCCCAGATGCAGAGGCCGGGGGTCATCATCCTCCTTTTCGAGAAAAAACAGACGCGTGTGTTAGAGGACGAGTGTGTGCGTGCACCTCTTCTCTTCCTGTATAACGTACTACTAAACTCAGAGTACAAGTTTCTATGGGTGGCACGATGGTGTGTGCGAGAAGTCCCGAAAGATAGGTTTAATGCATTAATTGCAATGCATGCATGCATAAAGTACATGCATTGGTCAATTTTCTCTTAATACTTGCATGCAATGATTTAATGCACCTTGGAATCTGAACATGTGTTGGGGACAACCAAATTGAGCCTTATAAAATGGAAAAACTAAAATTTTGAGATAAGCCCTATAAAACCGGAAATGAGGGAGTAGAAAACGAAGTACTCCATCCGGGAATAGTGCCGCACTTTGAAACTAGAACCGTCAATAAATTTTGAGCTTGCGTCTCGTCACATTCCAAATTACTCCACGCTATATTGAATTGCAAACATGTTCACACCGATCACAACCTAAACGGTTTCCCACTTAGGAGCGTATTAGTACTCGGTTATAAATACTAGTATGCCAAGATGACTGCACATTCCTCCTCAACTCCTCATCCACAAAAACAAACAAGTCATCCAGCATCCTTCCCTTGCGTCTGCCATGGCCAGCATGAGTTCTGGGTCGAGAGATTGCCACCAGGGAGAGGCGAGCATGGAAGCGGAAGCACAAGAGATGTCCTGCCCCGCTGCGAGAGCAGTCGACATGTCCCGCCGCGTAGAAGTAGCAGCACAGAGGTCCCGCTGCGACGCTGAAGCAGCACGAAGGTCCCGACGCACCGTTGATGCTGCAGACTAGTCCGACCACGCCGCGGAAGCAACAGAGATGTCCTGCCGTGCCGCGCCGTGGCCTGGGAAAATTTCTCATGGGCAGGCGACGACTGTTACAGGCGCATGCATGCGATCGTCCATAGCCAGATGGATCAGATCTCCGGCTCGGCGAGGTTGCAGGACGACATGATAGCCTCGTATGAACAGGCTACCGGCATCATCCGGAAACTAAGGGAGGGCAATGAGAGGCTCCGGGCCGAGCGCGACCTGTCGAGGGAGAAGATCGTCCGAAGTGCAGATTTGCAGGAGGAGATCAGTGTGTTGTTAAAGAAACTTATGGACGAGAATGACATGCTCCGCAACGACCGTCAAAGGCTGGTGGAGGAATGTGTGGATGTTCTCAAGCAGCGTCTTGAGGACATGAAAGAGCTCATCACCGCTCACCGCGGAGACTAGTTTCCTGGTTTCTTTTGATGTCATAATCGGTTTAGGATGTGGATTGTGTCATTGGTTGTGAAATGTTGGGTTCTAGCGCGGATGTTTGGCCTTTGTTGGCCTCTTGGGATGTTGCGATTTCAATCTGGTAGCTTTTAGTCCTTCGTGTTAGGCTGGAGTTGTGCTGAACTTCTTGTGAATTGTGGTGGTTTTCAGTAATGAAAATTGAAAGGGGCAAGCCCTTCTTTGATCAAAAAAATTTTAATCGTCCTTATATATTCATCAGTCTTGCTATAAGTCGCAGTAGATGCTATATAGGTCCGCCGGATCTTACATCAAGATCCGTGCTTTCAGATTTTCTTTTTTCTCTCTTAAATCTCAGTCGAGTGAGACATAGCCACGCCATTAAACAGAGGTTCGGGCGCCATTAATGGAGACCTTGGGAGAGAGGTGGACGGCAGATGGACGTTAAAGGGCTCTCCTCCTGATAAGCACGCGCAGGGGTTTGATCGCACGCCTCTCGTACTCAAATAGCTACCCTACACGGCGCCTCCTAGCTAATAAAAATGGGGACACGTGGCGGCACATAAATGGTACTAGTAAGTAGAACACCCACGGTTTCAATAATACTTGTGTTTCCGATTGTAACGTGACAGCACTTGTTCCAAAATGACTTTGTTGATTGTTAATGTGTGCGCCTTCGCAAATCGGACTGCAAATTTACCACAGCATGTTGGTGCCATGTCATGGCACCAAGCCAAGTTTCATTATTTTCATGCGTGTTTTGGATTTACGGAATTAAAAAACTAAGTTTCTCAATGTTTCCAACCCAGCCACGACGCCCAAAATTTTGAATTTCATTCCCATTTCTTGCACGGAACCTAGAAATTTACCAGAGGACACACATGTGATTTTTCAACCAACTTTGGTGCACTGGAACATGTGCTTGTATTTCAAATTTGAATTATGCACACAAAGGTGACACGTTCCCTCCCAGAACCACGAGCCTTCTTGAGAGAAGCTCCGATTTGCAAGAAGCTTATACCAAAATTTGTTCCTATTCGGCCAATTTTTTTACCACGGCATGGTACTACCATGACATGACACCATGCCAAGTTTCATGATTTTAAATCCAAGTTTCTCAATGTTCTCGACCGAGCCACGATGCCCAGATGTTTGAATTTTATTCTCATTTTTTGCATGGGACCTACTCCCTCCTTCCATCTATATAGGGCCTAATGTGTTTTTCAAGACAGCCTTTGACTATTGAAAAGATTAATAGCACATGAGATGTATACTATGAAAATTATATTATTGGAAGCTCCTTTGACATACAAAATTGAAGGTATGCTTTGTGTAAGTTGCATGTCATATATTATTGCTCTAACGTTTGGTCAAAGTTAGCCTCGAAAAACACATTAGGACCTATATAGATGGAAGGAGGGAGTATAAATTCACCCGAGGACACAAATGTGATTTTTCAACCAACTTTGGTGCACGGGAGCATGTGCTTGTAGTTCAAATTTGAATTATGCACATTAAATGACCAAAAACTCAATTAATGTGTAAATAAGGCCAAACGAAGCCGGAATAATTCCAAAATTTAACAGGGCACTCATGTAGTTCTATGTTGCCTTTGTAAATAAGCTCAAGGGGGACAATGTATATCGTTTCGCACTCAAAGGTGGTGCGTTCCCTCTCAAAACCACGAGCCTTCTTGAGAGAAGCTTCGGTTTGCAAAAGCTTATACCAATCTGTTCCTATTCGGCCAATTTTTTTACCACAACATGGTAGTACCATGACATGACATCCATGCCAAGTTTCATGATTTTCAAACGTGTTTTGGATTTACAAGAATTTTAAAACCAAGTTTCTCAATGTTCTCGACCGAGCCACGATGCCCAGATGTTTTAATTTTATTCTCATTTCTTGCATGGGACCTAGAAATTCACCCGAGGACACAAATGTGATTTTTCAACCAACTTTGGTGCAAGAGAGCATGTGCGTTCAAATTTGACTTATGCACATTAAATGACCAGAAACTCAATTAATGTATAAAAAACGACAAACAAACCCGGAATAATTCCAAAATTTAACAGGGCACTAATGTAGTTCTATGTTGCCTTTGTTAAGAAACTCAAGGGGGGCAGCGTATATCGTTTCACACTCAAAGGTGGCACGTTCCCTCTTAGAACCACGAGCTTCCAAATCGGCCCAATTTTTTACCACAACATGTTAGTGCCATGACATGACACCATGCCAAGTTTAATGATTTCCAGGCGAGTTTGATTTACATGAATTTAAACTCAAAGTTTTTCGATGTTCTCGGCTGAGTCATGACGCCCATATGTTTGAATTTCATTCTCATTTCTTCCATGGGACCTAGAAATTCAACCAGGGACACACATGTGATTTTTCAACCCACTTTGGTGCACCAGAGCATGTGCATGCAATTCATATTTAGATTATTCACATTAAAAGTCCAAAACTCAATTAATGTATAAAAAGGCCAAATGAACCCGAAATAATTCCAAAATTTAACAGGGCACTCATATAGTTCTATGTTGCCTCTGTAAATAAAATCAGGGGGGAGGCAGTGTATATTGTTTCGCACACAAAGGTGACACGTTCCCTCTCGGAACCACGAGGCTTGTTGAGAGAATCTCCGGTTTTGCAAGAGGCTTATACCAAAACTTGTCCCAATTCAGCCAAAAATTATATGTGTGAAAACAGGGTTTAGATTATCCCAAACATCTCGCTACCTAGACCAATAATGTACTATGATTTGAATTCAACATAAAATGGATACAAATATTTGAATTGGAGAGCGTATGGTACATGTAGTTCATAGTGAAATATGATTACTGCTATATGTATGTTTTTTGTTATCAAGATAATATTTAAATTATTGTATAACTTGACAACAATCATATTCAAGTAAGGAAAATTGATTCAAATTTAGTCCATATGGTAGACGACAATATATATGTTCACATGGTGGAGTAAAATGTTCATATATGATGGAAGATCAAAATGTACGACTACATCAATTATAAACTGCAAGGTCACCTAACGATATATTCGAATTCAACATAACGTGGATTCAAAAATTGAAATTTGAGATCATGGCATATGTAATCATATAAAAAGGGACATTACTCTTTCTTTGGTGGAAATTGATTTGTTTTTTGTTGTTGTTGAGGGAAGTGCGAATCGATTTGGTACTGTGCAAGGTAATCTTGTTCTCCCGATTTTTTTTACATTTTTCTTGTAGTTTTTTCAATGGCATCTATAGCAATATAGTAAAAGGGGACATGACTCTCTTGTGTCTTGTATGAATTGTTTTTTTACATGTTAAGTTTGTTCTGCCGAACAAGGAATCCGCACCTTGTTATCCCGAAATTTTCAAGCTCGAGTATCTTTTGTCTCACCTGCTTTGAAACTCCCGCTTCTTCAACCCGCGTCGCACCCTGTTATCCCGAAATTTGGACATACGTGAGAACTCCATCCTCATCCGAAATCGCTCCCGCAGCCCAGACTTACCCTACTTTTCAGACAAGTGTGTCCCTAAGCTTGGCTCACCCCTCCCCCTTCACCCCCCCCCCATTCATACACCGAGACCGCCAAAACCCACGAAACCCCACGCTCCTCCGTCAGCCTCCCGACCGCCGCCTAGCCGGAGACTCTTCCCCGACTACGTCGTCCACCGCAAAAGCTCGCCGTCCCTCATCCACCGCACCGAATGAGGATCCGTTGTTGATCTCGTCGTCCCGCCGGATCAGCTGCCCCGTCCTCCACCTCCAAGGAGCTGCCACAATGTTCGCCTCGTCTATTGCGCCACCTCAATCCCCACAGCTCCGTCTGGACCTGCCCCACCGGAACCGCAACACCCTCACCAATTCTTCCTATGAAGCCGAGGCCAACTTGGCGCCACCAAGGAGGTTCTGCACTCAGCGCTGCATTTTATCTTTTATTCGATCTCACGGGGCTGCCGGTGCTCGATACCGAGCAGACATGGCGTGTCTCCATCGACGACGCCGTCGCCGGCCACATCATCCACGGCGTCTCTCCCCCATGTCGTTGCTTCCTCGGTGGCGACTTCCACAACGGCACTAGCTGCAGCTGCTCCGGCTCTCGCTCGCGCTGCGTCTCTGTTCTTGTTGTCGGTCGCGCTGCTGCACTGCTCCTACTTTCGTTCATGCTGCTACTCTGCTCTTGCTCTTGCTTGCGCTGCTGCTGCTACTGCACGACCTCCGGCAGCTATAAGAGTTGCTGCTTTAGCACTTGCTCGTGGTGCTACTGCACGACTTGCTCTCTCCTAGTGTGTTCCCTGCTCGAGCGTCTGCTGATTTAGATCACTGCTTCTCTGCTACTAGTGCTTGAACACCCTAAACATCTATTGCAATGCTCTGTTACTAGTTCAATCAGTTTCGACAGTAAAATTCAGTTTCTACTATGAAGTTCATTTTCTTTAGTTAAGTTCAGAGTGAACAGTACTTATAGCATCTGTCGGAGCAGTCGTGGCGCGGCTGATGCGTTTTACATCTATCACTTTTTGGTGATGTATTTTACATCATCTATTGCAGATGATATTAGGGTCCCACTTCAGATTAACGTTGTCTGTCTTGTCATGCTTCAGCCTCGTCGCCATACACCTTAGCGGAGCTGCTCCAACGACGGAACCGTCCATCACAGCGGAGCAGTACCCTCGGCGCCGTTTCCAGAGGCCTCGGATCTTCTTCCCCGCCTCTGACAGTCACACCAGCATCATCACCATCCTCCATGTCCAACCCAATGATGCTGAGGTCCACAAGGCTATGCCAAAGAGGTTGTACACTCGTCACATCACTTTGTTTCTCCATTCCTTTGTTCTTCCAATTCATGTGAGCCAAACACCCAGGTTGACTGAAATCCTTTGTTTCCAAATGCTCTGTTTTGCATGTGCATTCCTATCCTATTCATGTGTTTTTCCTGTCCCTGCATTTATAGAATCCTGCAATTCTAAGGAGCCCTTACAGATTTACTTCATTTTCAGATAGGCGTCAAAGAAAACTCTGTGTGTTATGTCCTCCTCTTGTCGTGCCGTCATCCACCCCACCTGAGGTGCACCATCGATAGAAGCGTTCACTGCAGCAGAGATCCCCCCTGCAGACTTCCTTTCGCCGCCTCAGATCATCTTCCCCATTGCCGGCAGCCACGCCAACTGCATTACCATCATCGACTTGAGCAGATGAACCTGAGGACTACACAGTTCCAGAAGAGAGGTCGCAGTCTTTCGTGTTTGCTTACGTTATACATCGGTTATTATTACCTGCTACTTTATTGTTCAATCTTGAGTTTTGAATTGCCCATGGGTCTCATATCGAGCCAGCAACGAATAGTATCTGTCTACTATCTGGTTCATATGGGTCTTCTATGTGGTTCATGTTGGATGGCCAACAAACAATAGATGATCCATTGTCTATCTTTTTAAACTGAAGCTATAATCTACCTGCTATCATTAGTTTTGGATCCATCCACTCGTTTGCTACCTCAGTCTTGATTTTTGCATGCACCCCTTAGGCCTTACAAAATCTAACTATTTTTTTTATTATGCATGTCAGATATTGTACACAATCGTACTAAACATGTAGAGAAAAAGAGAAGACTGTTGCGTGCGAATATAATGTCATGCAGACGCCGCTCCATGGTGGGCGAAGTGCCCCCCCCCCCCTCCTGCATTTCCAGATTGTATTCTAGAGGAAGATAACTGTTCAGATGGAGATTCAGAAGGAGCCGACCACGCCTGTTTACCACCTGAGGTGTTTGCTCTAACCTGGCATGCTAATGTTGGTCATATCATGCATATGGCGCCTTGCATTACTTACATTATACATCTTATATGTCATCAGCTTAGTTTAGATTTGCTTTGTGTGAATGCCACATGTTTGGTTTCTATATTATACTCCCACCATTCTTAAATATTTTTCTTTTTAGAGATTTCAACAAGTGAGTACATACGAAACAAAATGAGTGAATCTACACTCTAAAATGTGTATATATACATCTGTATGTGGTAGTCCATTTGAAATCTCTAAAAAGACAAATATTTAGGAACGGAGGGAGTATATAGGAATTATGCAATGCCATCTTCTTTAGCCAGGCATCATATACGTGAATCATGCAAGGCCATCCTGTTTAGCCAGTCATCGTATATGTGAATTGTATCGTGCCATATTTTTTCCATAATGTATTCCATTTGTCAACAATGTTTATACATTCATCTACTCTTCCTGTGCATAAGCCATTTGAGTCGGTCATGGGAAAATCTGGAGTGAAAACAAGGTCTTCTGAGCAGTCAGTGCTACCTCTCGATGCTGATTTCTTGCTGGTTACAGATAGCTCCTCAGAGGAGGATTCAGAGAGAGATGACTAGTTGTATCCCCCCCCCCCCGAGGTGCATTCTCTAACTTGGCTGGGTTATATTGCTCATATCATGCATATGGTGTCTTGCATTGCCATGCCATCTGCTTAGATTAGACATGCTTTGTGTGAATGCCTCTTGTTTGCTTTCTATATCAGATATGTGAATTATGCAATGCCATGTTTTTCAACCAGTTATCATATATGTGAATTATGCACAGCCATGGAGCCAGGCATCATATATGTGAATTATCTCATGCCATCTTTTTTTCATTACATATTCCATTTGTCGACAATCTGTGTATATTGAACTACTCTTCATGTGTATCAGCCATTTGGGCCGGTTATGGAAAAATTTGGAGTGAAAGCAAGGTCTTGAGAGCAGGCAATGGTACATGTTGAAGCATATATCTCGATGGTTACAGGGAGCTCCTCAGAGGAGGATTCAGAGACAGATGACCAGTCCTATATCCCACCTGAGGTGTATGCTCTAAGTTGCAATGTTTATATTTCTCATATGATGCATATGGTGTCTTGCATTGCTTAGTTTAGACGTCATATGCACAATATTGAATTCTATCTGCTTAGTTTAGAGATCATACATGCGAGTGTCAGCTGCTTAGTATATGAATCAATTATGTCAATTATATCATGCCATCCTGTATACTTAGACAACATGTATGTGAATTATTTCATCCCAACCTATTTTAGAAAGACATCACATAGTTGTGTCATGTCATCCTGTTTAGGTACTCATCATATGTTGAATTATGCCATTATATCATGTTAAGTTATCCATCATATATCTGAAACTGTGTCATGCTATCATGTTTAGTTAGGCATCATATATGTGAAACTATGTCATGCTGTCCTGTTTGGTTAGACAACATATATGTGAATTACCACATATGTCTATCATCCAATGTCTGTACGTTCAATTTCTTTTCTTGTTTATCAGCCATTTGAATTGGAGGGGGTTCTTGAACAGGACAGCGGTACTGGCCAGCTACAAGCGCTTGTGCCAGCGGTACTGGCCAGTAACTCGAACATCAAGTTATTGTGGCTGATAAATAGCAGTCCTTTCTTTTGCAATAGCAAGCGCTGGAGGATTTAAGCGTCAAACAAGAGAAAGTTAATAAGCTTGCTAAGCATCTTGCCAGCATTATGGGTACCCAGGATATTGTTTCTTGAACTCTTCTGAAGTGGTTTCAGTTCTGGACTTGTTTTGTTGCGGCATTTATATGCTGCTTTGTTCCCTATATTTGCACTGGTGGCGAACTTTGATGCCCAGTGGATGTAATATGTGTAATAGCCGTGATAGCCTAGCATAAGTTGTTTGCTTATTTATTTCCTTGTTGTCTTGTTTATTTGTTTGCTTGTAGTCAGTGCAGTTCTTTTTCCGCGGTTTGCTAGTGGCTGCAATAACCTATTTTTTAAAACTAGGCCACAATAACCATGGGCTAATATTTACTGTAGTGACACTGGGCCTCCTACGGGCCGTAGAAACAGTGGGCCTTCTACGGGCCGTAGAAACAGTAGGCCTTCTACGGGCCGTAGAAACAATGGGCTTTCTACGGGCCGTAGAAACAATGGGCCTTCTACGGGCCGTATCATCAATGGGCCTTATACGGGACGTATGATCGATTGGCCAAACATGGGCCAATAACAGGCCGCATTATGGCCGTAAATGGGCCATTGTTAATAGGTCGTATTTGATGATGCTATGAAAATGGCCCAACGTATTAACGGACCACAAACGGGCCAACTGTAACCACGGGCTGAATTTGGCCCACAAGCAGAAAATGACAGTAACGGGCCGTAAGTAAACGAATGCTGGAAATGAGCCCAAGAACAAATGGGCTCTGAGAAGGCCGAAAGATAACATGGGCTGGAAACGGCCCAACGGAATAACGGGCCGTTAATGGGTATAAAGTGATACACTATTCATTACGGGCCAGTTTCACCAAGGGCCGTTAATGCGTGTAAAGTGATACACTGTTCATTACGGGCCAGTTTCACCACGGTCCGTTAATAGGCCAAGAGTTACATAGGGCCTCATATGGGCCGAAAGACGTCATGGGCCATACATGGGCCAGAAGTGAAAACGGGCTGGAATCATATTGGATGGCCCAGATGACGCTACTGGGCCTAATTCGGATAGGGCGTAACGGGCCTTGGGTTAGCGAGCTGTAAATGGGCTATATGCGAACAGGCCGTTAACAGGCTTTCCATGGGCTGGCCCGCCACCTTTTGACCAAGTCAAACGGGCCGGCCTTTTCACAGGAATGGGCCTCTGTTGGGCCGTGCCACGTGTCGACATATCATAGGCGCCTTCTGTCCAATGCGTGAATGACATATGTCCCAACGATGAGCCGACACATGTTTCCTCTAGCCAATGATGATTTTACACGTGGAAAATCCCCATTGGTCGGGGTTGTTAACGGGTTATCGGATCCAAAACCCGACCCGATAGCTTAACGGCGTTCCGTTCCGGTGGATGCCACGTGTCGGTTACCCTTGACGAAAGCACTTCTGTGACGCGCGATTTATCGTCATGGAAGTGCACACTTCCGTGATGATAATGTTGGTAATGTCATGGAACACTTCTATGATAGCACAGGTATGACTATGACTATCTTGATTCTGTCATAAAATCGTCATGGATGTGCATACATGACAAAAAATGCGACCTACTGTGACAAACACGTATCATCATGGAAGTGTATTTTTTGTAGTGGAAGCACCTGGGTGGCGAGGGGGGCACAACCCACCAGGGCGCACCCAGGTGGGTTCTGCCCACCTCGATGGCCTCCCGCACTGCCTCTTCGCTCTATAAATACCTCCTTGCTGCATAAACCCTAGGGAAGTCGACGAAAAACAATTCCAGCCGCCGCAAGTTCCAGAACCATAAATCCAATCTAGACACCATCACGGAGGGGTTCATCATCCTCATTGATGCCTCTTCGATGATGCGTGAGTAGTTCAACTCAGACCTACGGGTTCGTAGGTAGTAGCTAGATGGCTTTCTCTCTCTTTGTATCACAATACAACGGTCTCTTGGAGATCTATTTGATGTAATGACTATTTGCAGTGCGTTTGTTGGGATCCGATGAATTGTGAGTTTATGATCAGATTTGCCTTGATTTAATATCCAATCTTGATTGTTACAGCCTCGTATTTCTTCTTCGATATTTGGGTTTTGTTTGGCCAACTAGATCTATTTATCTTGCAATGTGAAGAGGTGCTTTGTAATGGGTTCGATCTTGCGGTGCCCTTTCCCAGTGACAGAAGGGGAAGCAAGGCACGCATGTATCGTTGCTATTAAGGATAAAAATATGAGGTCTATTCCTACATGAATAGATCGTGTCTACATCATGTCATCGTTCTTATTGCATTACTCCGTCTCTCCATGAACTTAATACACTAGATGCATGCTGGATAGCGGTCGATGTGTGGAGTAATAGTAGTAGATGCAGGCAGGAGTCGGTCTACTAATCTTGGACATGATGCCTATATACATGATCATTTTCTTGGATATTGTCATAATTATTTGCTTTTATATCAATTACCCAACAGTAATTGTCTACCCACCGTTGCTATCTTCTCGAGAGAAGCCACCAGTGAAATCTACGGCCCACGGGTCTATTTTCCTATCATATACTTTTAGATCCATATTGCCAATTGCCTTTTGTTTTATTTGCTTCTTTTATTTTAATATCTATATTATCGAAAACCCAAAAATACCTTGCTGCATTTTATTTACTTTTATTTTCATCTATCAATCTACTACAATTTTATCCTATCCTTACGTCACTTTTTGGCACCGTTACCCGAAAGGGATTGACAACCCCTTTAATGCGTCGAGTTGCAAGTATTTGTTATTTGTGTGCAGGTACCGTTTATGTAGTGTTGCGTGGTTCCCCTACTGGTTCGATAACCTTGTTCTCATCACTGAGGGAAATACCTTATCGTTGTTGTGCTGCATCCTCCCTTATTCCTTGGGGAAACACCAACGCATCTCAAGCGACATCACTATCCTTTTCGACACTTGTGCTTCAAAGTGGCACCATGTTTTTCATGATAGAGTCCCCTATTTTGTCACTTTCATATACTACAAGTGTGATTTTTCATTATAGAACTTGGCTTGTATATTCTAATGATGGGCGTCCTCAAATTGCCCTAGGTCTTCGTGAGCAAGCAAGTTGGATGCACACCCACTAAGTTTTCTTTTGAGCTTCCATACACTTATAGCCCTAGTGCATCCGTTGCATGGCAATCCCAGCTCCTTGCATTGACATCAATTTATGGGCATCTCCATAGCCCATTGATTAGCCTCATCAATGTGAGACTTTCTCCATTTTTATCTTCTCCACACAACCTCCACCACCATATTCTATTCCACCTATAGTGTTATATCCATGGCTCATGCTCATGTATTGCATGAAAGTTGAAAAGGCCTAAGAATGTCAAAAGTATGAAACAATTGCTTGGCTTGTCATCGGGATTGTGCATGATAAATACTTTGTGTGATGAACATAGAGCATGACAAGATTATATGATTTTGTAGGGATAACTTTCTTTAGCCATGATATTTTCAGAAGACATGATTGCTCTATTAGTATACTTGAAGTATTATTGTTTTTATGTACATATTAAACTTTTGTTTTTAATATTATGGATATGAATATTCATGCCACATAAAGAAAGATTACATTCATAAACATGTTAGGTGGCATTCCACATCAAAAATTCTGTTTTTATCATTAACTACTCGAGGACAAGCAGGAACTAAGCTTGGGTATGCTTGATACGTCTACAACGTATATATAATTTTTATTGTTCCATGCTATTATATTATCCATCTTGGATTTTTTATATGCATTATTATGCTATTTTATGTCATTTGTTGGGACTAACCTATTAACCTAGTGCCCGGTGCCAGTTGCTGGGTTTTTTTCATGTTTTTGTCTTTTACAGAAAATCAATATCAAATGGAGTCTGAACGAAATGAAAATTTTTCAAAAAATTTCTTGGACAAGAAGAAACCTAGGAAGCTTCAGGAGGAATCCAGGAGGGCCACAGATTATCCACAAGCCTGGAGGTCGCACCCTAGGAGGGGTGCGCCTCCAGGGCTTGTGGGCCCCCCGTGGGTGTCAGTGTCAAAACCGGCGGATCCCGGGTAGGGGGTCCCGAACTGTGCGTCTAAGGTCGATGGTAAGAAGAGACAAGGGACACGATGTTTACCCAGGTTCGGTCCCTCTCTATGGAGGTAATACCCTATGTCCTGCTTGATTGATATTGATGAATATGAGTATTACAAGAGTTGATCTACCTCGAGATCGTAATGGCTAAACCCTAGAGGTCTAGCTTGTATGGCTATGATAATGAGTATTTTTATCTGGACTAAGTCCTCTGGTTTATATAGACACCGGGAGGATCCAGGGTTACACAAGGTCGGTTACAAAGAAAGGAATCTACATATTCGACGCCAAGCTTGCCTTCCACGCCAAGGAGAGTCCCATCCGGACATGGGTGCAGTCTTCGGTCTTCGTATCTTCACAGCCCATCAGTCCAGCCCATGGCTAACAGGCCGGACGCCCGAGGACCCCTTAGTCCAGGACTCCCTCAGTAGCCCCTGAACCTGGCTTCAATGACAAGGTATCTGGCGCGTAGTGCTGTCTTTGGCATTGCAAGGCGGGTTCCTCTTTCCGAACTCCAAAATAGTCTTCAGATTAATTGATCATGTCCAGATCTGTAACACACACCACACACAACCATAGAGAGAATATAATAATACACGAGTCCAATCCACTAACAACTTTTACCACATGACATCACGTCCATCTGGTCATAATTTTGAACCGTTTTTTGCCTGTCGCTCCATGTTTCGAGACGCGGTTTGCCATTGGCACGTCTTGTCAAAGCAGAGATCGTGCCCCCTTTGTTGGGTTTCGTAGTAATTTCAAAATTTTCCTACGCTCACGCAAGATCATGGTGATGCATAGCAACGAGAGGGGAGAGTATGATCTACGTACCCTTGTAGATCGACAATGGAAGCGTTTGGTTGATGTAGTCGTACGTCTCCACGGCCCGACCGATCAAGCACCGAAACTACGGCACCTCCGAGTTCTAGCACACGTTCAGCTCGATGACGATCCCCGGACTCCGATCCAGCAAAGTGTCGGGGAAGAGTTCCGTTAGCATGACGGCGTGGTGACGATCTTGATGTACTACCATCGCAGGGCTTCGCCTAAGCACCACTACAATATTATCGAGGACTATGGTGGAAGGGGGCACCGCACACGGCTAAGAATATGATCACGTGGATCAACTTGTGTCTCTAGGGGTGCCCCTGCCTCCGTATATAAAGGTTCAAGGGAGGGGGGCCGGCCGGCCAAGGTGTGGCGTGCCAGGAAGAGTCCTACTCCTTCTGGGAGTAGGACTCCCCCCCCCCCTTTCCTAGTTGGAATAGGATTCGTGGAGGGGGGGGGGAAGAGGAGAGAGAGGAGGAAAGGGGGCCGGCCCCCTCTCCTTGTCCAATTCGGACCAAGGGGGGGAGGGGCGCGCGGCCCATCTCTGGCCACCTCTCCTCTCTTCCACTAAGGCCCACTAAGGCCCATATACCTCCCGGGGGGTTCCGGTAACCTCCCGGTACTCCGGTAAAATCCCGATTTCACCCGGAACACTTCCGATATCCAAACATAGGCTTCCAATATATCAATCTTTATGTCTCGACCATTTCGAGACTCCTCATCATGTATGTGATCACATCCGGGACTCCGAACAACCTTCGGTACATCAAAATGCATAAACTCAACATATAACTGTCATCGTAACCTTAAGCGTGCGGACCCTGCGGGTTCGAGAACAATGTAGACATGACCGAGACACGTCTCCAGTCAATAACCAATAGCGGAACCTGGATGCTCATATTGGCTCCTACATATTCTATGAAGATCTTTTATCGGTCAGACCGCATAACAACATACGTTGTTCCCTTTGTCATCGGTATGTTACTTGCCCGAGATTCGATCGTCGGTATCCTATACCTAGTTCAATCTCGTTACCGGCAAGTCTCTTTACTCGTTCTGTAATACATCATCCCGCAACTAACTCATTAGTTGCAATGCTTGCAAGGCTTAAGTGATGTGCATTACTGAGAGGGCCCAGAGATACCTCTCCGACAATCGGAGTGACAAATCCTAATCTCGAAATACGCCAACCCAACATGTACCTTTGGAGACACCTGTAGAGCTCCTTTATAATCACCCAGTTACGTTGTGACGTTTGGTAGCACACAAAGTGTTCCTATGGCAAACGGGAGTTGCATAATCTCATAGTCATAGGAACATGTATAAGTCATGAAGAAAGCAATAGCAACATACTAAATGATCGGGTGCTAAGCTAATGGAATGGGTCATGTCAATCAGATCATTCAACTAATGATGTGATCCCGTTAATCAAATAACAACTCTTTGTCCATGGTTAGGAAACATAACCATCTTTGATTAACGAGCTAGTCAAGTAGAGGCATACTAGTGACACTCTGTTTGTCTATGTATTCACACATGTATTATGTTTCCGGTTAATACAATTCTAGCATGAATAATAAACTTTTATCATGATATAAGGAAATAAATAATAACTTTATTATTGCCTCTAGGGCATATTTCCTTCAGTCTCCCACTTGCACTAGAGTCAATAATCTAGATTACACAGTAATGATTCTAACACCCATGGAGCCTTGGTGCTGATCATGTTTTGCTCGTGGAAGAGGCTTAGTCAACGGGTCTGCAACATTCAGATCCGTATGTATCTTGCAAATCTCTATGTCTCCCACCTGGACTAGATCCCGGATGGAATTGAAGCGTCTCTTGATGTGCTTGGTTCTCTTGTGAAATCTGGATTCCTTCGCCAAGGCAATTGCACCAGTATTGTCACAAAAGATTTTCATTGGACCCGATGCACTAGGTATGACACCTAGATCGGATATGAACTCCTTCATCCAGACTCCTTCATTCACTGCTTCTGAAGCAGCTATGTATTCTGCTTCACACGTAGATCCCGCCACGACGCTCTGTTTAGAACTGCACCAACTGACAGCTCCACCGTTTAATGTAGACACGTATCCGGTTTGCGATTTAGAATCGTCCGGATCAGTGTCAAAGCTCGCATCAACGTAACCTTTTACGATGAGCTCTTTGTCACCTCCATATACGAGAAACATATCATTAGTCCTTTGCAGGTACTTCAGGGTGTTCTTGACCGTTGTCCAGTGATCCACTCCTGGATTACTTTGGTACCTCCCTGCTAGACTTATAGCAAGGCACACATCAGGTCTGGTACACAGCATTGCATACATGATAGAGCCTATGGCTGAAGCATAGGGAACATCTTTCATCTTCTCTCTATCTTCTGCAGTGGTCGGGCATTGAGTCCGACTCAACTTCACACCTTGTAACATAGGCAAGAACCCTTTCTTTGCTTGATCCATTTTGAACTTTTTCAAAATCTTGTCAAGGTATGTGCTTTGTGAAAGTCCAATTAAACGTCTTGATCTATCTCTATAGATCTTTATGCCTAATATGTAAGCAGCTTCACCGAGGTCTTTCATTGAAAAACTCTTATTCAAGTATCCCTTTATGCTATCCAGAAATTCTATATCATTTCCAATCAGTAATATGTCATCCACATATAATATCAGAAATGCTACAGAGCTCCCACTCACTTTCTTGTAAATACAGGCTTCTCCAAAAGTCTGTATAAAACCAAATGCTTTGATCACACTATCAAAGCGTTTATTCCAACTCCGAGAGGCTTGCACCAGTCCATAAATGGATCGCTGGAGCTTGCACACTTTGTTAGCTCCCTTTGGATCGACAAAACCTTCCGGTTGCATCATATACAACTCTTCTTCCAGAAATCCATTCAGGAATGCAGTTTTGACATCCATCTGCCAAATTTCATAATCATAAAATGCGGCAATTGCTAACATGATTCGGACAGACTTAAGCATCGCTACAGGTGAGAAGGTTTCATCGTAGTCAATCCCTTGAACTTGCCGAAACCCTTTTGCGACAAGTCGAGCTTTGTAGACAGTAATATTACCGTCGGCGTCAGTCTTCTTCTTGAAGATCCATTTATTCTCAATTGCTTGCCGATCATTGGGCCAGTCAACCAAAGTCCATACTTTGTTCTCATACATGGATCCCATCTCAGATTTCATGGCTTCAAGCCATTTTGCGGAATCTGGGCTCACCATCACTTCTTCATAGTTCGTAGGTTCATCATGATCTAGTACCATGACTTCCAGAATAGGATTACCGTACCACTCTGGTGCGGATCTCACTCTGGTTGATCTACGAGGTTCAGTAGTATCTTGTTCTGAAGTTTCATGATCATTATCATTAGCTTCCTCACTAATTGGTGTAGGTATCCCAGAAACAGTATTCTGTGATGCACTACTTTCCAATAAGGGAGTAGGTACAGTTACCTCATCAAGTTCTACTTTCCTCCCACTCACTTCTTTCGAGAGAATCTCCTTCTCCAGAAAGTTTCCGAACTTAGCAACAAAAGTCTTGCCTTCGGATCTGTGATAGAAGGTGTATCCAATAGTCTCCTTTGGATATCCTATGAAGACACATTTCTCCGATTTGGGTTCGAGCTTATCAGGTTGAAGCTTTTTCACATAAGCATCGCAGCCCCAAACTTTCAGAAACGACAACTTTGGTTTCTTGCCAAACCATAGTTCATAAGGCGTCGTCTCAATGGATTTTGATGGTGCCCTATTTAACGTGAATGCGGCCGTCTCCAAAGCATAACCCCAAAACGATAGCGGTAAATCAGTAAGAGACATCATAGATCGCACCATATCTAGTAAAGTACGATTACGACGTTCGGACACACCATTACGCTGTGGTGTTCCGGGTGGCGTGAGTTGCGAAACTATTCCGCATTGTTTCAAATGTACACCAAACTCGTAACTCAAATATTCTCCTCCACGATCAGATCGTAGAAACTTTATTTTCTTGTTACGATGATTTTCAACTTCACTCTGAAATTCTTTGAACTTTTCAAACATTTCAGACTTATGTTTCATTAAGTAGATATACCCATATCTGCTTAAATCATCTGTGAAGGTGAGAAAATAACGATATCCGCCACGAGCCTCAATATTCATCGGACCACATACATCTGTATGTATGATTTCCAACAAATCTGTTGCTCTCTCCATAGTACCGGAGAACGGCGTTTTAGTCATCTTGCCCATGAGGCACGGTTCGCAAGTACCAAGTGATTCATAATCAAGTGGTTCCAAAAGTCCATCAGTATGGAGTTTCTTCATGCGCTTTACAACGATATGACCTAAACGGCAGGGCCACAAATAAGTTGCACTATCATTATCAACTATGCATCTTTTGGTTTCAACATTATGAATATGTGTGTTACTACTATCGAGATTCAATAAGAATAGACCACTCTTCAAGGGTGCATGACCATAAAAGATATTACTCATATAAATAAACAACCATTATTCTCTGATTTAAATGAATAACCGTCTCGCATCAAACAAGATCCAGATATAATGTTCATGCTTAACGCTGGCACCAAATAACAATTATTTAGGTCTAATATTAATCCCGAAAGTAGATGTAGAGGTAGCGTGCCGACCGCGATCACATCGACTTTGGAACTGTTTCCCACGCGCATCGTCACCTCGTCCTTAGCCAATCTTCGCTTAATCCGTAGTCCCTGTTTCGAGTTGCAAATATTAGCAACAGAACCAGTATCAAATACCCAGGTGCTACTACGAGCATTAGTAAGGTACACACCAATAACATGTATATCACATATACCTTTGTTCACCTTGCCATCCTTCTTATCCTCCAAATACTTGGGGCAGTTCCGCTTCCAGTGACTAGTCTGCTTGCAGTAGAAGCACTCAGTTTCAGGCTTAGGTCCGGACTTGGGTTTCTTCTCTTGAGTAGCAACTTGCTTGCTGTTCTTCTTGAAGTTCCCCTTCTTCTTCCCTTTGCCCTTTTTCTTGAAACTAGTGGTCTTGTTGACCATCAACACTTGATGCTCCTTTTTGATTTCTACCTCCGCAGCTTTCAGCATTGCGAAGAGCTCGGGAATAGTCTTATTCATCCCTTGCATATTATAGTTCATCACGAAGCTCTTGTAGCTTGGTGGCAGTGATTGGAGAATTCTGTCAATGACGCAATCATCTGGAAGATTAACTCCCATTTGAATCAAGTGATTATTATACCCAGACATTTTGAGTATATGCTCACTGACAGAACTGTTCTCCTCCATCTTGCAGCTATAGAACTTATTGGAGACTTCATATCTCTCAATCCGGGCATTTGCTTGAAATATTAACTTCAACTCCTGGAACATCTCATATGCTCCATGACGTTCAAAACGCCGTTGAAGTCCCGGTTCTAAGCCATAAAGCATGGCACACTGAACTATCGAGTAGTCATCAGCTTTGCTCTGCCAGACGTTCACAACATCTGGTGTTGCTCCAGCAGCAGGCCTGGCACCTAGCGGTGCTTCTAGGACGTAATTCTTCTGTGCAGCAATGAGGATAATCCTCAAGTTACGGACCCAGTCCGTGTAATTGCTACCATCATCTTTCAACTTTGCTTTTTCAAGGAACGCATTAAAATTCAACGGAACAACAGCACGGGCCATTTATCTACAATCATACATAAACAAGCAAGATACTATCAGGTACTAAGTTCATGATAAATTTAGGTTCATTTAATCATATTACTTAAAGAACTCCCACTTAGATAGACATCCCTCTAATCATCTAAGTGATTACGTGATCCAAATCAACTAAGCTATGTCCGATCATCACGTGAGATGGAGTAGTTTCATTGGTGAACATCACTATGTTGATCATATCTACTATATGATTCACGCTCGACCTTTCGGTCTCCGTGTTCCGAGGCCATATATGTATATGCTTGGCTCGTCAAGTATAACCTGAGTATTCCGCGTGTGCAACTGTTTTGCACCCGTTGTATTTGAATGTAGAGCCATGGTGCATACTCAGGGAGAACACTTCTTGATAATTTAGTGAGAGATCATCTTATAATGCTACCGTCAATCAAAGCAAGATAAGATGCATAAAAGATAAACATCACATGCAATCAATATAAGTGATATGATATGGCCATCATCATCTTGTGCTTGTGATCTCCATCTCCGAAGCACCGTCATGATCACCATCGCCACCGGCGCGACACCTTGATCTCCATCGTAGCATCGTTGTCATCTCGCCAATCTTATGCTTCCACGACTATCGCTACCGCTTAGTGATAAAGTAAAGCATTACAGCGCGATTGCATTGCATACAATAAAGCGACAACCATATGGCTCCTGCCAGTTGCCGATAACTCGGTTACAAAACATGATCATCTCATACAATAAAATTTAGCATCATGTCTTGACCATATCACATCACAACATGCCCCGCAAAAACAAGTTAGACTTCGTCTACTTTGTTGTTGCATGTTTTACGTGGCTGCTACGGGCTTAAGCAAGAACCAATCTTACCTACGCATCAAAACCACAATGATAGTTTGTCAAGTTGGTATTGTTTTAACCTTCGCAAGGACCGGGCATAGCCACACTCGGTTCAACTAAAGTTGGAGAAACTGTCACCCGCAAGCCACCTATGTGCAAAGCACGTCGGGAGAACCAGTCTCACGTAAGCGTACGCGTAATGTTGGTCTGGGCCGCTTCGTCCAACAATACCGCCGAACCAAAGTATGACATGCTGGTAAGCAGTATGACTTATATCGCCCACAACTCACTTGTGTTCTACTCGTGCATATAACATCAACATATAAAACCTAGGCTCGGATGCAGTAATTTCAAAATTTTCCTACGCTCACGCAAGATCATGGTGATGCATAGCAATGAGAGGGGAGAGTATGATCTACGTACCCTTGTAGATCAACAACGGAAGCGTTTGGTTGATGTAGTCGTACGTCTCCACGGCCCGACCGATCAAGCACCGAAACTACGGCACCTCCGAGTTCTAGCACACGTTCAACTCGATGATGATCCCCGGACTCCTATCCAGCAATGTGTCGGGGAAGAGTTCCGTCAGCACGACGGCGTGGTGATGATCTTGATGTACTACCGTCGCAGGGCTTCGCCTAAGCACCGCTACAATATTATCGAGGACTATGGTGGAAGGCGGCACCGCACACGGCTAAGAATATGATCACGTGGATCAACTTGTGTCTCTAGGGGTGCCCCTACCTCCGTATATAAAGGTTCAAGGGAGGCGGGCCGGCCGGCCAAGGTGTGGCATGCCAGGAGGAGTCCTACTCCTTCTGGGAGTAGGACTCCCCCCTTTCCTAGTTGGAATAGGATTCATGGAGGGGGGGAAGAGGAGAGAGAGGAGGAAGGGGGGCCGGCCCCCTCTCCTTGTCCAATTCGGACCAGGGGGGAGGGGCACGCGACCCATCTCTGGCCACCTCTCCTCTCTTCCACTAAGGCCCACTAAGGCCCATATACCTCCCGGGGGGTTCCGGTAACCTCCCGGTACTCCGGTAAAATCCCGATTTCACCCGGAACACTTCCGATATCCAAACATAGGCTTCCAATATATCAATCTTTATGTCTCGACCATTTCGAGACTCCTCGTCATGTCCGTGATCACAGCCGGGACTCCGAACAACCTTCGGTACATGAAAATGCATAAACTCATAATATAACTGTCATCGTAACCTTAAGCGTGCGGACCCTACGGGTTCGAGAACAATGTAGACATGACCGAGACACATCTCTGGTCAATAACCAATAGCGGAACCTGGATGCTCATATTGGCTCCTACATATTCTACGAAGATTTTTTATCGGTCAGACCGCATAACAATATACGTTGTTCCCTTTGTCATCGGTATGTTACTTGCCCGAGATTCAATCGTCGGCATCCTATACCTAGTTCAATCTCGTTACCGGCAAGTCTCTTTACTCGTTCTGTAATACATCATCCCACAACTAACTCATTAGTTGCAATGCTTGCAAGGCTTAAGTGATGTGCATTACCGAGAGGGCCCAGAGATACCTCTCCGACAATCGGACTGACAAATCCTAATCTCGAAATATGCCAACCCAACATGTACCTTTGGAGACACCTGTAGAGCTCCTTTATAATCACCCAGTTACGTTGTGACGTTTGGTAGCACACAAAGTGTTCTTCTGGCAAACAGGAGGTGCATAATCTCATAGTCATAGGAACATGTATATGTCATGAAGAAAGCAATAGCAACATACTAAACGATCGGGTGCTAAGCTAATGGAATGGGTCATGTCAATTAGATCATTCAACTAATGATGTGATCTCGTTAATCAAATAACAACTCTTTGTCCATGGTTAGGAAACATAACCATCTTTGATTAACGAGCTAGTCAAGTAGAGGCATACTAGTGACACTCTGTTTGTCTATGTATTCACACATGTATTATGTTTCCGGTTAATACAATTCTAGCATGAATAATAAACTTTTATCATGATATAAGGAAATAAATAATAACTTTATTATTGCCTCTAGGGCATATTTCCTTCACCCTTATTACGGGATTCTCATCAATACGGGCATGGGTAACCCAACTTTGCTGTTTACACAGCCCTCGGGAGCAGGAGAATTTTGAGGCGAGTGGGGTGGCGTTCAATATTCACTGCCCTTATAAGGAGATAAGATTCCCCTTTCTTCTCCCACGCCTTCTCTCTTCTTCTGCCTTTCCACTCTTGAGCTCTAGCGCCCAAGTTCTCATCTGTATCCCACTCGAGAAAGTACTCCACCATGTCCGGATCCGGAGCAGGTGGCAAGTGGATGGCTTCTTATGTTAAGAAGAAGGACATCAAGGAGCTTCGAGAGGCGGGATACCTGACCAAGGAGATCGTTCACCATCTCCCGGCCGAAGGACAGATCGTCCCTACCCCAGAACCCCATGAGAGGGTTGTGTTTCTCGCACATTTCGTCCGTGGGCTTAGATTCCCTCTCCACCCGTTCGTCCGCGGACTGATGTTTTACTACGGGCTAGATTTCCATGATCTAGCCCCCAACTTTGTCCTCAACATCTCGGCATTTATAATTGTGTGTGAGGCCTTCCTCCACATCCCGCCTCACTTCGGCCTATGGCTGAAGATTTTCGATGTAAAGCCGAAGGTGGTGAGAGGCCAACAGGCAGAGTGCGGAGGCGCCAAGGTGGGCAAGATGTCCGACGTGATATGGCCTGAAGGTTCCTTCATGGAGACGGTGAAGGGGTGGCAGTCGGGGTGGTTCTACATCACCGAGCCGCGCGACACCAACTGGGCGGCAGCCCCCGAATTTCGATCCGGAACTCCGCTGCGGCTTACCTCCTAGCAAGAGAAGGGCCTCGCCTGGGGCTCTTCGAGCGAGTTGACTGGGCTCCAGACGTGCGTTCAGAACATGCTAACCAAGAGGATCAAACTCGTCAACGTGATCCAGGTTATGCTCATTCGCCGGATCCTTCTGTGCCAACACCGGACTTGCTTTTTGTGGGAGTTCAATCCGGCCAAGCATCAGACACTACGAGAGCTCTTCGGTAGAATGCACGAAGATATATGGAAAGTGCTCTTCAAGGCCGGCAACACACCACCGCCCACGACCGAAGATCGTGGGCTCAGCTTAAAGCATCAGGCCAATTTGGTAAGATATTTCATGTATTCAAGGTATAGCCTTTACTGGTGTATTTTGGGAAGGAGTCTAAGCCTTCCTATCAATTTTCAGGCCTGGATCGACATAGTGGAGCGGATTAATTGTCCCGCTCCACTTCCCGAAGATGAGGAAACCCCACTCCTAACGAAAATTCTATTTCCGGCACCTTATGATGTGTTGCAGAAGAAGGCCAAGAAGACGGCCAAAGGGAGCAGGAGCGGCCTTCGCCGAAAGGGTGCTTCGGACATGTTGTCCGAAGACGAGACTAGCTCTTCGGTTGCCGAAGATGACGGCGAGGAGGAAGAAGAAAGAGGCTTCCCCCCGGAGGGGGGAAAGAAGAAAAGAGAGGCCTCCACGAATCTGGAGGTGAAAGCGCCCAAGAGGGGGAAGGGTTCCCTTGCGGATAACTCTACATGGGGTGTCGAAAGCAGTCCGGAGCATATGCCCCGGACCAAGCCTCGGGCTGCCTTGTAAGTACCAAAACCCTATGCACCTCCCAATACCTGGCCTTTCTAGTTTATAATATTAATATGTTTAAACTATGCCATCACAGTCCTGCCCATGACGGCTCCCCGCGATCCTCGACAGAGGATTCGCTACTAGCATGTCTCCGCTGCCCGCTCATTCTGCCTCACCCAAGGGTGATGACGAGGTGGCGTCCCAAAGGACCTTCCCACACCAAGGGAGATTCCAGAAATCGTTAAGGTGGCGCCGCAGGATGACTCCTCGGCTGTCGGACACATGGGGGAAAAGCCCCCATGGGGACTGGCAGTGGGGGCCAAGTTCTCTTTGGCCCTTAGCCGGATACTATTCCGGAGACCTATACGTCTCCGGAGTCCAGCGAATGGCCTTCCCCGAAAGGAGGAGTTGTGTCTGTTCCACCGATGACCTCTGTCCAACCAGAGGCATCGGATAATCTGCTGGAAGCGCTGCGAGGCGCCACCATTGTGGATGAGCACCGTGTCCTTATGGGTACGGTGATCGAAAAGGTTCAGTCCGCCAAAAGCAGACTGACCGAGGCCTGCACTAGCCTTTTAATAGGCTTTGAGGGTACAATTATAGAAAAATATCACAATCTGGACAGTAGCCCCTGATGCTCTATTCGGTGTCCGAAAAGGAAAAGCCGAACAGGGGATCAAAATAATTTTCGCAAGATTCTAACATAATATGTCTATGTGAATAAGTAGGCGTCGCTGCTGGCTGCTGCCGCTCACATTGCGGAGGTTTCCGGACTGAAGCAGGACCTGGAGCGGGCCGAGAAAGAGTGCGGACTCGTGAAGAAGCACCTGGAGGACAGCAAAGGTATGCAGTAACCTACGTGTATGTTTAGGAAGGATGAATGGTTCGTGCTTGACTAAAGTGCCATGAAGTTTATTAGGGGCCATGACCGAGGTGGCGGCCCTCAAGAAGGCATTAGAGAAGGCCGAGGACAAAGCGGCCAAGGAACGCACCACGTGCGAGAAGCACGAGGCCCGGGTCGGCGAGGTTCAGCAAGAGCTCCAGGACGCCATCAAGAAGTGCGAGTCCTTGGAGCGTGATTCTAAGACGCAAGCGTCCGAACTTGCGAAGGCCCTCCAGAGCGCACAGGAGGCTCGAGCCGAAGCCCAGATCGCCCTTCAGGAAATCCAGGCGGCCCAGAAGATCGCGGCGGGTAAGGCTTCCATTATGCAAAGCAAGTTTGTGAAGGAAGCGTTCCTTTTACTTACCCAATTTGGAGCTCTCCGAGGGCATTTACGGATTTGCCGCGCAGCGTATCGGACGCTGTCGAGTTCTATCAAGCCGAGGGGGGGAGCTCTACGGAGAAGCTGTTCTGGTCTCAATATCTTGTGCCCGAACATCCGGTGTCCTTCAGCGACCAGCTGAAACAGCTGGTCGAGCTGCACAAGGCGGCCGAGCTAGCCATGAAGGAGGTGATAGTCCGACTATGGCCTGTCGCGCCGATACCTAGCAGCTACTTCGGACTTGTGAAGCGGCTTGTTGATGCCTGCCCCCAGCTTGAGGTTATACAGCGGTCGGTATGTATCGAAGGTGCACGGATGGCCTTTGCCCGCGTCAAGACGCATTGGGCAAAGATGGATGCCAAGAAGCTAATGATCGAGGGGCCACCTAAGGGCAAGGACCACCGCTGACCCGAGTTATATTTTGATGGTGTCCTGGAGGGATCCCGCATTGTTGCGGATCATTGTGCAAAAGACATTATCTTTGAGTGAATGTACTCAAGCTCCCTCTACCTTGTAAAACAAAGTGTTTATTCCATATAATGTTTGTTATGTTTTAAAAAATTTACTTCCTGTGCGGTCGTGTTGTATGAAATCTGAGGATTAACCAGTCGTCGGCTTCTGCCCCCACATAGGTAGTACGGGGCTGTTCGGGATGGAATCTAAACAATCTTGATCCAATTAGATGGTCCTTGAAGGAGTTGTTTAGTGCAACGAACCAGGCAACCAGACTATGCGGTTGTAACGCCCTCACTTAGCCATAGGAGTGCGACAATAAAAACATGGGCGCAGCCCCTAGTATCCGAACTAGAGTGCTATAAGCGTCTGATCAGGAAGTACCAATCTTTCGCGTAATGCGGAAGAAATCTCCAACAATTTGCAACCTCCGAACAGCTGACCGGCTCTCGCCGCATCATGACAGTCAGTTTTCGGCTTTCTCTACTGAGGTGCTCCTTTGGATAAATCAAGGCACAATCGCAGTAGTTCTCCCTTTACTACCTTAGCCGATATAGCAGAACGTAAGGTAGCAAGCACAGGAGCCGGGAAACCCAACTATTGACCAAAGACATGATTCGGAGCCAATGCATATAATGCTAAATTCGGGGTGTTGAACTATACTTATAAAAAGTGTTCGGACTTTTGTTGCTGTAACGTGGGGTGCTATGAAGCCCCTGGCAAGCATCGAGCGTACCAAAGTGTACAGGTGCTACCTGATAGGATTATCCATAGGGGAGCTGGAAAAAAAGAAAGAAAACAGAAAAGGTATGAAAAAGCTGGAGTCCTACAGCTCCAGCCGCAAACTATTCTCATTGTAACTTAATTAGTATGTCAAGGCGCATTGATACAGGTAGTGCGATAAGCAACAGGCTATTTGACATGCCGAAACCAAGGGAGAGCTGCATGTGGGTCCTGAAAAATAGGTAAAGTTATCGTTAACGGAATCGCCTAAAAAGTCCCCCGTATGTCTGCGTTTCTCGCCGCCTTGGTGTGTTTATCCTTCAAGAGGACCGATGACCATGCCATAAAATGGTGTCTGTGGGATTGAGACCTGAAAAGGAAACAAGTAAAAATGAAAGTATGTGTATCTGATGTCGGTTGAGCTGTACTACGGACCACAAGCTAGCTATGCCTCCGTCAATGCCCATGGGATTTTGAGTGTGTAGTTATGTACGCGCGGCACGAAAGCCACCACTTGATTGGAACTGCGACGAAGGCCGGATTGCTAGTCGAGCTCCTGACGAGCCGAGCTCTCCTGCTGCAGAGTAGTTCGGACCCTCCTAATGGTGTCCTTGGGCTCAGCAGCCGAATTAAGGTTCTGCTTGAGAAGGCCGCTCTATACTTCTGCTGCTAAGGCAACTGTGTGCTCTTCTGTATGGAGGGAGCGTTCCGTATTTCCATTGACCGTTATGACGCTGCACGGACCAGGCATCTTGAGCTTGAGATAAGCGTAGTGTGGTACTGCGTTGAATCGAGCGAACGCGGTTCATCCGAGCAGTGCGTGATAGCCGCTGCAGAAGGGGATGATATCGAAGATTAGCTCCTCGCTTCGGAAGGTGTCCGAAGATCCGAAGACAACCTCTAGTGTGATTGAGCCCGTACAGCGGGCCTCTACACCTAGTATGACTCCTTTGAAGGTAGTCCTGGTGGGCTTGATCCGAGATGGGTTAATGCCCATTTTTCGTGCGGTATCCTGATAGAGTAGATTAAGGCTGCTACCTCTGTCCATAAGGACGCGAGTTGGGTGGAACCCATCAATTATTGGGTCTAAGACCAGTGCGGCCGAGCCACCGTGATGGATACTGGTCGGATGATCCCAGCGATCAAAGGTGATCGGGCATGACAACCATGGATTAAATTTTGGGGCGACTGGCTCTATCTGTTGGAAATATGCCCTAGAGGCAATAATAAATTAGTTATTATTATATTATATTTCATTGTTCATGATAATCGTTCATTATCCATGCTAGAATTGTATTGATAGGAAACTCAGATACATGTGTGGATACATAGACAACACCATGTCCCTAGTAAGCCTCTAGTTGACTAGCTCGTTGATCAATAGATGGTTACAGTTTCCTGACCATGGACATTGGATGTCGTTGATAACGGGATCACATCATTAGGAGAATGATGTGATGGACAAGACCCAATCGTAAGCCTAGCACAAAGATCGTGTAGTTCGTTTACTAAAGCTTTTCTAATGTCAAGTATCATTTCCTTAGACCATGAGATTGTGCAACTCCCGGATACCGTAGGAGTGCTTTGGGTGTGCCAAACGTCACAACGTAACTGGGTGGCTATAAAGGTACACTACAGGTATCTCCGAAAGTGTCTGTTGGGTTGGCACGAATCGAGACTGGGATTTGTCACTCCGTGTAAATGGAGAGGTATCTCTGGGCCCACTCGGTAGGACATCATCATAATGTGCACAATGTGACCAAGGAGTTGATCACGGGATGATGTGTTACGGAACGAGTAAAGAGACTTGCCGGTAACGAGATTGAACAAGGTATCGGATACCGATGATCGAATCTCGGGCAAGTACAATACCGCTGGACAAAGGGAATTGTATACGGGATTGATTGAATCCTCGACATCGTGGTTCATCCGATGAGATCATCGTGGAACATGTGGGAGCCAACATGGGTATCCAGATCCCGCTGTTGGTTATTGGCCGGAGAGTTGTCTCGGTCATGTCTGCATGGTTCCCGAACCCGTAGGGTCTACACACTTAAGGTTCGGTGACGCTAGAGTTGTTATGGGAAATAGTATGTGGTTACCGAAGGTTGTTCGGAGTCCTGGATGAGATCCCGAACATGACGAGGAGCTCCGGAATGGTCCGGAGGTGAAGATCGGTATATTGGACGAAGGGTATTGGAGTCCGGAATTGTTCCGGGGGTACCAGGTGATGACCAGCGTGTCCGAAAGGGGTTTCGGAGGCCCCAGCAAGCGTTGGGGGGCCTTATGGGCCAAGGGGAGAGGGCACATCAGCCCACTAAGGGGCTGAGCGCCCCTCCCACCCCATCTCACGTAACCAGGAGAGGTGGGGGCGCCACCCCTATGGCAGCCGCCCCTCCCGGCTTGGGGGGCAAGTTTCCTAGGGGGTGGGGGCGCCCAAACCCATCTAGGGTTTCCCCTGTGGCCGCCGCCCCTCCCCTAGGGAACCCTAGGGCGCCTCCCCCTCCTCCCTTCCCCCTATATATAGTGAGGGAGAGAGAGGGCAGCCGTACCCTTTCCCTGGCGCAGCCCTCCCTCCTCCAACACCCCCTCCTCCCCAATAGTGCTTGGCGAAGCCCTGCTGGAGAACCACGAGCTCCATTGCCACCATGCCGTCGTGCTGCTGGAGTTCTCCCTCAACTTTTCCTCTCCCCTTGCTGGATCAAGAAGGAGGAGACGTCTCCCAACCGTACGTGTGTTGAACGCGGAGGTGTCGTCCGTTCGGCGCTAGGATCATCGGTGATTTGGATCACGACGAGTACGACTCCATCAACCCCGTTCACTTGAACGCTTCCGCTTAGCGATCTACAAGGGTATGCAGATGCACTCTCCTTCCCCTCGTTGCTAGATTACTCCATAGATTGATCTTGGTGATGCGTAGAAAATTTTGAATTTCTGCTACGTTCCCCAACAGTGGCATCATGAGCCAGGTTTATGCATAGTTTCTATGCACGAGTAGAACACAAAGCAGTTGTGGGTGTCGATATTGTCAATTTACTTGCCATTACTAGTCTTATCTTGATTCGGCGGCATCGTGGGATGAAGCGGCCCGGACCGACCTTACACGTACTCTTACGTGAGACTGGTTCCACCGACTGACATGCACTAGTTGCATAAGGTGGCTAGCGGGTGTCTGTCTCTCCCACTTTAGTCGGATCGGATTCGATGAAAAGGGTCCTTATGAAGGGTAAATAGAAATTGGCATATCACGTTGTGGTTTTCGCGTAGGTAAGAAACGTTCTTGCTAGAAACCTATAGCAGCCACGTAAAAACTTGCAACAACAATTAGAGGACGTCTAACTTGTTTTTGCAGCATATGCCTTGTGATGTGATATGGCCAAAAGGATGTGATGAATGATATATGTGATGTATGAGATTGATCATGTTCTTGTAATAGGAATCACGACTTGCATGTCGATGAGTATGACAACCGGCAGGAGCCATAGGAGTTGTCTTAATTTATTTATGACCTGCGTGTCAACATAAACGTCATGTAATTACTTTACTTTATTGCTAAAGCGTTAGCCATAGTAGTAGAAGTAATAGATGACGAGACAACTTCAAGAAGACACGATGATGGAGATCATGATGATGGAGATCATGGTGTCATGCCGGTGACAACGATGATCATGGAGCCCCGAAGATGGAGATCAAAAGGAGCAAAATGATATTGGCCATATCATGTCACTATTTGATTGCATGTGATGTTTATCATGTTTTACATCTTATTTGCTTAGAACGACGGTAGCTTAAATAAGATGATCCCTCACTAAAATTTCAAGAAAAGTGTTCCCCCTAACTGTGCACCGTTGCGAAGGTTCGTTGTTTCGAAGCACCACGTGATGATCGGGTGTGATAGATTCTAACGTTCGAATACAACGGGTGTAAGCCAGATTTACACACGCAATACACTTAGGTTGACTTGACGAGCCTAGCATGTACAGACATGGCCTCGGAACACGGAAGACCGAAAGGTCGAGCATGAGTCGTATAGAAGATACGATCAACATGAAGATGTTCACCGATGTTGACTAGTCCGTCTCACGTGATGATCGGACACGGCCTAGTTGACTCGGATCATGTTTCACTTAGATGACTAGAGGGATGTCTATCTGAGTGGGAGTTCATTAAATAATTTGATTAGATGAACTCAATTATCATGAACATAGTCTAAATTGTCTTTGCAAATATGTTGTAGATAAATAGCTCACGTTGTAGCTCCCTGTTTCAATACGTTCCTAGAGAAAGATTAAGTTGAAAGATATTGTAAGCAATGATGCGGACTAGGTCCGTAGTCCGAGGAGTGTCCTCACTGCTACACAGAAGGCTTACGTCTTTGATGCACCGCTCGATGTGCAAACCCCTACAACGTCGTCTGTGGATGTTGTGAACACCTGACAGACACATCCTGATGACTACTTGATAGTTTAGTGCACCATACTTTACGGCTTAGAATCGGGATTCCAATGACGTTTTGAACGCCATAGAACATATGAGATGTTCCAAGAGCTGAAATTGGGATTTCAGGCTCATGCCCGTGTTGAGAGGTGTGAGACCTCTGACAAGTTCTTTTGCCAACAAGATGGAGGAGAATAGCTCAGCTAGTGAGCATGTGCTCAGAATGTCTGGGTGCTACAATCACTTAAATCAAGTGGGAGTTAAACTTCCAGATAAGATAGTGATTGATAGAGTTCTCTAGCCACTATCACTAAGCTACTAGATCTTCGTGATGAACTATGACATGCAAGGGATGGAGTTGATCCCGGAGCTGTTCGCGGTGCTTAAGACCGCAAAAGGTAGAAATCAAGAAGGAGCATCAAGTGTTGATGGTTTAACAAGACCACTGGTTTCAAGAAGGGCAAGGGCTAGAAGGGAAACTTCATGGATGGCAAACCAGTTGCCGCTCCAGTGAAGGAACCCAAGGTTGAACCCAAACCCGAGACTAAGTGCTTCTATTGTAAGGGGAACGGTCACTGGTAGCGGAATTACCCCAAATGCATGGTAGATAAGAAGGCTGGCAACTTCAACAAAGTATATACGTGTTATTAATGTGTACCTCACTAGTACTCCTGGTAGCACCTGGGTATTGGATACCGGTTCAGTTACTATTATTGGTGACTTGAAGCAAAAGCTACGGACTAAACGGAGACTGGCTAAGGGCGAGGTGACGATGTGTGTTGGAAGTGTTTCCAAAGTTGATGAGATCACCATCGCACGCTCCATCTGCCTTCGGGATTAGTATTGAACCTAGATAAATGTTATCAGGTGTCTACGTTGAGCATGAATATGATTAGATCATGTTCATTGCAATACGGTTATTCATTTAAGTTAGAGAATAATGGTTATTCTGTTTACATGAATAATACCTTTCATGGTCATGCACCCTATGTGAATGGTTCATTGAATCTCGGTCGTGGTAATACACATGTTCACGCCAAAAGATGTAGAGTTAATAATGATAGTACCACTTTCTTGTGGCACTGCCGCTTAGGTCATATTGGCGTAAGATGCATGAAGAAACTCCATGTCGATGGATGTTTGGAGTCACTTGATTTTGAATCGCTTGACACATGCGAGCCATGCCTCATGGGCAGGATGACTAAGACCCCGTTTTCAGGTACAATGAAACGGGCAAGTGACTTGTTGGAAATCATGCATGCTGATGCGTGTGATCCAATGAGAATTGAAGCCTGCGGTGGATATCGCTATTTTCTCATCTTCACTGACGATTTGGGTAGATATAGGTATATCTACTTAATGAAGCACAAGTCTGAAACGTTTGAAAAGTTCAAGCGATTTCAGAGTGAAGTTAAGAATCATCATAACAATAAGATCATGTTCCTACGATCTGATCAAAAGGGGATTTTCTGAGTTATGAGTTTGGCAATCACTTAAGACATTGTGGAATTGTTTCACAGTTGAAGCCACCTGGAACACCACAGTTGTAATGGTGTGTCCAGACGTCGTAATCGAACCCTATGAGATATGGTGCGATCTATGATGTCTCTTACCAATCTACCATTTTCATTTTGAGGTTATGCGTTAGAGACAGCTGCATTCACTTTAGATAGGACACCATCTAAGTCCGTTGAGACGACGTCATATGAACATTGGTTTGGCAAGAAACCAAAGTTGTCGTTTCTTAATGTTTGGGGCTGCGATGCTTAAGGCTTCAGCCGGAGAAGCTCGAACCCAAAGCGGACAAACACATCTTCATAGGATACCCAAAGGTGACAGTTGGGTATACCTTCTATCTCAGATCCGAGGGCAAATTGTTTGTCGCTAAGAACGGGTCCTTTCTCGAGAAGGAGTTTCTCTCGAAAGAATTGAGTGGGAGGAAGATAGAACTTGATGAGGTTGTCGAACCTTTACTTCAACCAGAGAGTGATGCAACACAGAAAGATGTTTTCTGTGGCGCCTACGTCTGTTGAATAGGAAGTTAATGATAGTGATCATGAAGCTTCGGATCAAGTTGCTATCGAACCTCGTAGGTCGACAAGGATATGTACTACTCCTGAGTGGTACGGTAATCCTGTCTTAGATATCATGTTGTTAGACAACAATGAACCTACGAGCTATGGAGAAGCGATGGTGGGCCCGTATTCCGACAAATGGTTAGAAGCCATGAAATCCGAGATAGGATCCATATATCAGAACAAAGTATGGACTTTGGTGGACTTGCCCGATGATCGGCAAGCCATTGAGATAAATGGATCTTTAAGAAGAAGACGGACGTGGGCGGTAATGTTACCGTCTATGAAGCTCGACTTGTGGGAAAGAGTCTTTTCACAAGTTCAAGGAGTTGACTACGATGAGAATTTCTCACCCGTAGCGATGCTTAAGTCCGTCGGAATCATGTTAGCATTAGCTGTATTTTTCGATTATGAAATCTTACAGATGGATGTCAAAACAAGTTTTCTTACCAGTTTTCGTAAGAAAAGTTGTATGTGATACAATAAAAGGTTTTGTCGATCCTAAGGATGCTAAAAGGTATGCTGGCTCCAGCAATCCTTCTATGGACTAGAGCAAGCATCTCGGAATCGGAATATATGTTTTGATGGAGTGATCAAAGCTTTTAGGTTTATACAATGTTTGCTAGAAACTTGTATTTACAAGAAAGTGAGTGGGAGCACTACAACATTTCTGATAAGTATATGTGGATGACATATTGTTGATCCGAAATAATGTAGAATTTCTGGAAAGCATAAACGGTTGTTTGAAGAGTGTTTTTCAAAGGAAGACCTGGATAAAGCTGCTTACATATTGGGCATCAAGATCTATAGAGATAGATCAAGACGCCTGATGATACTTTCAAAGAACGCACACCTTGACATGTTTTTGAAGGAGTTCAAAATAGATCAGTCAAAGAAGGGGTTCTTACCTGAGTTGTAAGGTGTGAAGTTGAGTAAGACTCAAAGCTTGACCACGGCAGAAGAAAGAGGAAGGACGAAGGTCGTCCCCTATGCTTTTGTCATAGGCTCTATACGGTATGCCATGCTGAGTACCGCACCTGATGTGTGCCTTGCCACATGTCTGGCAAGAGGGTACAAAGGTGATCTAGGAGTGGATCACCAGATAGCGGTCAAAATTATCCTTAGAGGAATAAGGAAATGTTTCTCGGTTATGGAGGTGATAAAGAGTTCGACGTAAAGAGTTACGTCGATGCAAGCTTAACACCTATCCGGATAGCTCTGAGTAGAGATACCGGATACGTATAATGGAGCAACAATTTGGAATAGCTCCAAGTGGAACGTGGTAGCAGCATCTATGACATAAAGTTTTGCGAAATACATAGGGATCGGAATATGGCAAGACCCGTTGACTACAACCTCTCTCACAAGCATAACATGATCAAACCCAGAACTCTTTGAGTGTTTATCACATAGTGATGTGAACTAGATCATTGAGTCTAGTAGACTCTTGGATGTTGGTCACATGGCGATGTGACCTGTGAGTGTTAATCACATGGCGATGTGAACTAGATTATTGACTCTAGTGCAAGTGGGAGACTGTTGGAAATATGCCCTAGAGGCAATAATAAATTAGTTATTATTATTATATTTCATTGTTCATGATAATCGTTTATTATCCATGCTAGAATTGTATTGATAGGAAACTCAGATACATGTGTGGATACATAGACAACACCATGTCCCTAGTAAGCCTCTAGTTGACTAGCTCGTTGATCAATAGATGGTTACGGTTTCCTGACCATGGACATTGGATGTCGTTGATAACGGGATCACATCATTAGGAGAATGATGTGATGGACAAGACCCAATCCTAAGCCTAGCACAAGATCGTGTAGTTCGTTTGCTAAAGCTTTTCTAATGTCAAGTATCATTTCCTTAGACCATGAGATTGTGCAACTCCCGGATACCGTAGGAGTGCTTTGGGTGTGCCAAACGTCACAACGTAACTGGGTGGCTATAAAGGTACACTACAGGTATCTCCGAAAGTGTCTGTTGGGTTGGCACGAATCGAGACTGGGATTTGTCACTCCGTGTAAACGGAGAGGTATCTCTGGGCCCACTCGGTAGGACATCATCATAATGTGCACAATGTGACCAAGGAGTTGATCACGGGATGATGTGTTACGGAACGAGTAAAGAGACTTGCCGGTAACGAGATTGAACAAGGTATCGGATACCGACGATCGAATCTCGGGCAAGTACAATACCGCTGGACAAAGGGAATTGTATACGGGATTGATTGAATCCTCGACATCGTGGTTCATCCGATGAGATCATCGTGGAACATGTGGGAGCCAACATGGGTATCCAGATCCCGTTGTTGGTTATTGGCCGGAGAGTTGTCTCGGTCATGTCTGCATGGTTCCCGAACCCGTAGGGTCTACACACTTAAGGTTCGGTGACGCTAGAGTTGTTATGGGAAATAGTATGTGGTTACCGAAGGTTGTTCGGAGTCCCGGATGAGATCCCGGACATGACGAGGAGCTCTGGAATGGTCCGGAGGTGAAGATCGGTATATTGGACGAAGGGTATTGGAGTCCGGAATTGTTCCGGGGGTACCAGGTGATGACCAGCGTGTCCGAAAGGGGTTTCGGAGGCCCCGGCAAGCGTTGGGGGCCTTATGGGCCAAGGGGAGAGGGCACATCAGCCCACTAAGGGGCTGAGCGCCCCTCCCACCCCATCTCACGTAACCAGGAGAGGTGGGGGCGCCACCCCTAGGGCAGCCGCCCCTCCCGGCTTGGGGGGCAAGTTTCCTAGGGGGTGGGGGTGCCCAAACCCATCTAGGGTTTCCCCTGTGGCCGCCGCCCCTCCCCTAGGGAACCCTAGGGCGCCTCCCCCTCCTCCCTTCCCCCTATATATAGTGAGGGAGAGAGAGGGTAGCCATACCCTTCCCCTGGCGCAGCCCTCCCTCCTCCTACACCCCCTCCTCCTCAATAGTGCTTGGCGAAGCCCTGCTGGAGAACCACGAGCTCCATTGCCACCATGCCGTCGTGTTGCTGGAGTTCTCCCTCAACTTTTCCTCTCCCTTTGCTGGATCAAGAAGGAGGAGACGTCTCCCAACCGTACGTGTGTTGAACACGGAGGTGCCGTCCGTTCGGCGCTAGGATCATCGGTGATTTAGATCACGACGAGTACGACTCCATCAACCCCGTTCACTTGAACGCTTCCGCTTAGCGATCTACAAGGGTATGCAGATGCACTCTCCTTCCCCTCATTGCTAGATTACTCCATAGATTGATCTTGGTGATGCATAGAAAATTTTGAATTTCTGCTACGTTCCCCAACACTATCGTGTAGACGTCCCTGAGCGCACGCTTGCGCTCCCTCTTGGGGATGTGGGTGGCGTATATCATGTTCACCGTTTTGACCTGCGGGGGAAACTTCTTCTGTCCCCCTGTGTTCGGTTGCTGGGGCTCTTCGTTGTCGTCCTCGCTTTGCGATCCCTTTTCCCTATTCTCGGCGTTTAATTTGCCGGCTTGTTTAAAAACCCAGCAATCTCTATTTGTATGATTGGGTGGCTTGTCTGGGTGCCATGAATCTGGCACAGACGATCGAGTATGCGGTCCAAGATGGATGGGCCTGAATTGTTCTTTTGGAACGGCTTCTTCCGCTGACCGGAGTTAGAGCCCCTGAATCCAGCATTGACTGTCGTGTCCTCGGTGTTATCACTGTTGTTTCGATGCTCGTATCTGTTGCGTCGAGACTTGTCTTTGCTAGTTTTAGATTCAGGGGTGCCGGTGTCGCTTGTATTGTTTTTGCTACGGGCCAACCAAATGTCCTCGCCCGCACAAAAGCGGGTCATGAATGCCGTGAGGGCTGCCATGGATTTTGGCTTTTCTTGGCCGAGGTGGCGGGTGAGCCATTCATCACGGATGTTGTGTTTGAAGGCTGCTAGGGCTTCGGCATCCGGACAATCAATGATTTGGTTCTTTTTAGTTAAGAACCTAGTCCAGAATTTCTTGGCGGGCTGTTGAACTATATGGCTTAAGTCATCAGCGTCCGAAGGTCGAACATATGTACCTTGAGAGTTATCTAGGAAGGCCTCTTCCAAGTCCTCCCAGCTGCCAATAGAATTTGCAGGCAGACTGTTGAGCCAGTGCCGAGCTGGCCCCTTGAGTTTTAAGGGGAGGTATTTGATGGCATGGAGGTCATCACCGCGGGCCATATGAATGTGGAGAATGAAGTCTTTAATTCACACCGTGGGGTCCGTGGTTCCATCGTATGATTCTATATTCATGAGTTTGAACCCTTCTGGGAATTCATGATCTAGGACCTCATCAGTGAAGCAATGAGGGTGTGCGGCGCCTCTATATCGGGCCGTATCGCGACGTAGCTTTGATGGAGTCCGTCTGCGGTTTTCGGCCCGTGCATGACTAAGTTTGGCACGTCCGAATAGGTGGTCGTCATCACGTGTCGAGGCACGCCCTCGCGACCCATAGATTAATCTAGTATGTCCTGCTTTACTGTTCAGGTTTTGCCGGAGGTCATATGTATGACCATAGGCTAATTTACCTCTACCTGTTCGTTGAGGCGGGGCTGGCTGGTGTTCGGCGTGAGTTGTCGTTTTGTCTCGGCCACATGGTGGTCGATCAGCCGCATTGTGTGACGGAGGTATGTATTCCGGCGCCTCCTCGTCAAACTGAGGTAGCAATTTGCGCGTTGGGTAGCTTTTTATTGGGCGCTTGAGGCCATATTCTTCGGCTGCTAGGACATCGGTCCATTTATCATTGAGCAGATCTTGGTCAGCTTGAAGCTGCTGCTGCTTCTTTTTCAGGCTCCTTGTAGTGGCGATTAGCTGGCGCTTGAAGCGCTCCTGCTCAAGAGGTTCCTCAGGCACGATGAAATCCTCGGTGCCGAGGCTCACCTCGTCCTCGGAGAGTGGAAGGTAATTATCGTCCTCCGAATCTTCGTGCGTGGCCTGCTTGCCAGGGCTAGCCTACCCATCTTCCCGTTCATCTTGTTCATTAGTTGTTTCAACGGGGTCTTCGTTGTCTTCGGCACCTTCTGGAGTATTATCTTCTCCTATATCGGTGTTGCTGTCTTTACTGCAGCGTGACTTAGAGTGGCGCCGCTGCCGCCGGCACTTGGACTGTACTTCAGAAGGTTTATCCTCAGCGGGATCTTCCTTGTCCTCGTCGTTGTTCTCCTTTGGTGCATCCACCATGTATGCATCATACGAGGAAGTGGCCGTCCAGCGTCCGGTGAACGGCGGGTTCTGGGCCTCTTCTCCTCCAGCATCTTTGTCTATACCGTCGATGTCTTCGGACTCATAATCAAGCTCGTCGGACAAATCCTCGATCGTGGCTATGACGTGGGTGGCGGGTGGGAAGTAAAATTCTCCACCGCCAGCCCCTAGTTCGAGTCGGGTATAGTTCGGTTGTGAGTCCTCCACCAAGGACAGGTTTTTAATGAGTTTAGCACATCGCCCAAAGGCGAGTGCTGGAAGATGTTTGTGGCGCTGAATTCGAAGATCGACAAACGATCAAGCTCGGCATCCGCGGGCTCATGTGGTTCGGAACTTACGACCGGAGACGAGTCCGGGGTTCTGCTGACAAAAGCGTCGTGAGAGGTTAAGTCTATGTGCGGCTCCAACACCGTGGAATTTGTGGCCTCCGTAGTGGGGTCGATCCTCCCATCCTTGGATGGCGCAGCTTGCTCCAGATCTAGGGCCAGAGCGGTTATAGGAGCAATCTCCTGGATACGGACAGGTGACATATTTAGTTCATGATCATCAAGTCTCCACGGATGTCCACAACGTAGTTCAAGCTCCCAAATCTGACCTGATGGCCAGGGGCGTAGCTTTCGATCCGCTCCAGATGGCCAAACGAGTTGGCCCGCAGTGTGAAGCCGCCGAACACGAAGATCTGTCCGGGGAGGAAAGTTTCTCCTTGGACAGCGTCATTATTGACGATCGAATGGGCCATCAAACCTTTTGGCGATAGCACAATGGAACTCTCAATGAAAGCACCAATGTCGGTGTCAAAACCGGCGGATCTCAGGTAGGGGGTCCCGAACTATGCGTCTAAGGTCGATGGTAACAAGAGACAAGGGACACGATGTTTACCCAGGTTCGGGCCCTCTCTATGGAGGTAATACCCTACGTCCTTCTTGATTGATATTGATGAATATGAGTATTACAAGAGTTGATCTACCTCCAGATCGTAATGGCTAAACCCTAGAGGTCTAGCTTGTATGGCTATGATAATGAGTGTTTTTTATCCGGACTAAGTCCTCCGGTTTATATAGACACCGGGAGGATCCAGGGTTACACAAGGTCGCTTACAAAGAAAGGAATCTACATATTCGATGCCAAGCTTGCCTTCCACGCCAAGGAGAGTCCCATCCGGACATGGGTGCAGTCTTCGGTCTTCGTATCTTCACATCCCATCAGACCGGCCCATGGCTAACAGGTTGGATGCCCGAGGACCCTTAGTCCAGGACTCCCTCAATGGGTCTTCCAACCCTAATCTCGGCTCTATAAATACCCAAATATTCCCCGTATACTAGAGGGCACACCAAAAATAATTTTTTGCCGCCGCAAGGTTTTGTCGTCGTGAGATCCCATCTTGGGGCCTTTTCCGGTACTCTGCCGGAGGGGGATTCGATCACAGAGGGCCTCTACATAAACCTTGATGCCCTTTTGATGATGTGTGAGTAGTTTACCACAGACTTACGGGTCCATAGCTAGTAGCTAGATGGCTCCTTCTCTCTCTTTGATCTTCAATATATACAATGTTCCCCTCGATGTTCTTGGAAATCCATTCTATGTAATCTTATTTTGCGGTGCGTTTGTTGAGATCCGATGAATTGTGGATTTATGATCATATTGTCTATGGATATTATTTGAGTCTTCTCTAAACTCTTTTACGCATGATTAAGATAGCTTTGTATTTCTCTTTGGTCTATTGATTTGGTTTCGCCAACTAGATTAATTTTTCTTGCAATGGGAGAGGTGCTTTGTAATGGGTACAATCTTGCAGTGTGCTCACCCAGTGGCAGAAGGGGTGGCGAGGCACGTATTTGTATTGTTGCCTTTAAGGATAAAAAGATGTGGTTTATTTCATATTGATTGGATCTATCCCTCTACATCATGTCATCTTGCTTAAGGCGTTACTCTGTTCTTGTTAACTTAATACACTAGATGCATGCCAGATAGCGGTCGATGTGTGGAGTAATAGTAGTAGATGTAGGTAGGAGTCGGTCTACTTGTCACACACATGATGCCTATATTCATGATCATTCCCTTAGATATCGTCATAATTTTGCACTTTTCTATCAATTGCTAAACAGTAAAAAATTTACCCACTGTATGCGTTCTTTCAAGACAGAAGCCTCTAGTGGAAACTATGCCCCAGGGTCTATATTTTATCATATTATTTTTAGATCTATAAAACCAAGAAACCCAAAAATACCTTGCTGCAATTTATTTACCTCTACTTTATTTTGCACTTTTATTTATCTTTTATACCTATCTCTATCAGATCTCATCCTTGCGAGTGACCGTGAAGGGATTGACAACCCTTGTATCGCGTTGGGTGCAAGTATTTGTTTGTTTGTGCAAGTGCTATCATTGGAGACTTGTGTGTTCCTCCTACTGGATTGGTACATTGGTTCTTAACTGAGGGAAATACTTAGCTCTACTTTGTTGCATCACTCTTTCCTCTTCAAGGGAAAAAACAACACAAGCTCAAGAAGTAGCAACACCTTACGAGATGTGGGCAGGAAAGAAACCGAGCTTGAATTACTTATGGGTGTGGGGTTGCCCTGCTGAAGCTAAAGTTTTCAATCCACAACTTAAGAAGTTGGATCCAAAACTAGTTAGCTATTTTCGTTGGATACCCTCATAGGGGAAAGGGATATCGTTTTTATTGTCCAAGTCACACCACCAAGTTTGTGGAGACTAGACAAGCAGTATTTTTTTAGGATAATAAGGTCACAAATTTAAGGGAGAACGATCTTGAGGAGAAGCGGGTTTGTGCACCATCCCAAATTATCCAAGAGATTGTTTTTCCAAAACGAAGAAATGTGACATCTGATGATCCTGAATCTCACGGTTCAGTTTCTCAATCAAATAGTGATCCGGAAAGTAATAATGAAAATCCAGACACAAATGAGGACCCCGGGAAAATAACGATCCTCAAAATGATGATGTATCGCCACCACCTCCTCAACTCAGAGGTAGACCACGCGTGAGAGGAAGAAAGCCATATCAGATGATTATGTCACTTTCATGATTGAAGATATGAATGATATGGAAAGGTGGAGGATCCAACCTCTTATAAGGAAGCCATTAAAAGTGAAAATTCTTCCAAGTGGTTGGTTGCCATGGAAGACGAGTTGAAATCTATGGGCTCAAACGACGTTTGGGACTTAGTATAAGTTCTCGATGGAGCTAAGAAAGTAGGCTGCAAGTGGGTCTACAAAACCAAGTATGATTCCAAAGGGAATGTCGAACGGTTCAAAGCAAGGCAAATGCAAAAGGGTATACACAAAGAGAAGGAATAGACTATAAGCAAACCTTCTCTCCTGTGTCAACTAAGGATTCTTTCGGAATCATAATGGCATTAGTAGCTCATTACGACCTAGAACTACACCAAATGGATGTTAAAACAGCATTTCTAAATGGTGACCTGAAAGAAAACGTTTACATGGCTCAGCCGGAAGGCTTTGTTGTGCAATGAGAAGGAACATTTAGCATGTCGTTTAAAGAAATCAATTTATGGCTTAAAGCAAGCTTCAAGAGAGTGGTACCTCAAGTTTGATAAAATTATCAAAACTTTTGGTTTCACCGAAAATATTGTGGACGACTACATATATTGTATGTTTAAAGGCAGTAGGTTTACAATTTTAGTCATATATGTTGATGCATATTGTTGGCATGTAGCGATAAGGATATGTTGCATGAGACCAAGAATTTTCTTTCATCCAGTTTTGATGTGAAAGATCTTGGTGAAGCCTCGTATGTCCTCGGCATCGAGATTCATCGAGATAGGTCCAGATGAACATTAGGACTATCTCAAAAGGCATACTTTGAGAGAGTGTTGAAGAAATTCAATATGCATAAGTGCTCACCCTCACATGCTCCTATAGTTTAAGGGCGATAAGTTTGGGACATTTCATTATCCGAGGAACCGGTATGAAACTGATCAAATGAAGTCGGTTCCTATGCTTTAGCTGTCAGAAGCATCATGTGTGCTCAAGTGTGTACACGCCCAGATTTATGTTTTGTAACCGGGATGCTTGGCAGATACCAATCAAATCTAGGACTAGACAACAAAGAAAGTCTTGCGTTATATGCAAGGAACTAAGGATTTCATGCTTACATATAAAAGAACTGATAACCTAGAAATTGTTGGTTATTTAGACTCTGATTTTTCCGGGTGTGTGGATAGTATGAGATCCACGTAAGGTTATATATTCACACTCGCGGGAGGAGACATATCATGGAAAAGCTCCAAACAAATGTTAACTACTGGATCTACAATGCAAGCAGAATTTGTAACATGTTTTGAGGCCATCGGGCAGGCTGTATGGCTAAAGAATTTTATTCCCGAGCTTAAAGTGGTTGGCAGCATATCTAAACCAATTTTATTATACTACAATAATGAACCCGCAGTTTTCTATACGAGTAACAACAGGTCAAGTGATGCTGCCAAACACATTGACATCAAGTATCGCATTGTGGAAGATAGAATCCAGGATCAAACAATTGATATTAAACATATAAGAACGAAGCATATGCTTACGGATCCGCTAACTAAAGGCTTGCCACCCAGTATTTTTCGTGAGCATGTTGCCGGCATGGGATTACAGAAAGCCTTATGCTTCTGGAATAAGAGGACCATTAAAATAAACCACTCTCAATAAGTAAAATGTTATCCATTTCGAAATAGGCGGGTGTGCTATAAGTGTTGAGGTTCTACGGTGTTTTGAGCTATTGTAACACCTGACTTTGGTACATCATTCCTACGGAGAATTGGCGAATGCAGTTAAGCCTAACGATCAAGGGGGAGAATGTTGGTATTGATCTGACAGCTAAACATGCAGTTAGATCTATTAGCCTAACATGAAAAAAAGGACAAAGAATAACGTTAAGAGTGTTGGGGAACGTAGTAATTTCAAAAAAATTCCTACGCACACGCAAGATCATGGTGATGCATAGCAGCGAGGGGGGAGAGTGTGATCTACGTACCCTTGTAGATCGACAGCGGAAGCGTTGTGACAACGCGGTTGATGTAGTCGTACGTCTTCACGATCCGACCGATCCAAGCACCGTTACTCCGGCACCTCCGAGTTCTTGGCACACGTTCAGCTCGATGACGATCCCCGGGCTCCGATCCAGCAAAGCGTCGGGGAGGAGTTCCGCCAGCACGACGACGTGGTGACGATCTTGATGTTCTACCGTCGCAGGGCTTCGCCTAAGCACCGCTACAATATGACCGAGGTGGAATATGGTGGAGGGGGGCACCGCACACAGCTAAGGAACGATCACGAAGATCAACTTGTGTCTAGGGGTGCCCCCTTGCCCCCGTATATAAAGGAGCAAGGGGAGGAGGCCGGCCGGCCCCTATAGGCGCGCCAGGAGGAGTCCTCCTCCTAGTAGGAGTAGGACTCCTACTAGGAGGGGGAAAGAAGTGGGGAGGGAGAGGGAAAGGGGGGAGCCCCCCCCCTCTCCTAGTCCAATTCGTACCAGGGGAGGAGGCGCGCGGCCCACCTCTGGCAGCCCCTCTCTCTCTCCACTAAGGCCCATATGGCCCATTACTTCTCCCGGGGGGTTTCCGGTAACCCTCCGGCTCTCTGGTTTTCTCCGAAATCACCCGGAACACTTCCAGTGTCCGAATATAGCCGTCCAATATATCAATCTTTATGTCTCAACCATTTCGAGACTCCTCGTCATGTCCGTGATCACATCCGAGACTCCGAACTAACTTCGGTACATCAAAACTCATAAACTCATAATATAACTGTCATCGAAACCTTAAGCGTGCGGACCCTACGGGTTCGAGAACAATGTAGACATGACCGAGACACGTCTCCGGTCAATAACCAATAGCGGAACCTGGATGCTCATATTGGCTCCTACATATTCTACGAAGATCTTTATCGGTCAGACCACATAACAGCATACGTTGTTCCCTTTGTCATCGGTATGTTACTTGCCCGAGATTCGATCGTCGGTATCTCAATACCTAGTTCAATCTCGTTACTGGCAAGTCTCTTTACTCGTTCCGTGATACATCATCTCACAACTAACTCATTAGTTGCAATGCTTGCAAGGCTTATGTGATGTGCATTACCGAGAGGGCCCAGAGATACCTCTCCGACAATCGGAGTGACAAATCCTAATCTCGAAATACGCCAACCCAACATGTACCTTTGGAGACACCTGTAGAGCTCCTTTATAATCACCCAGTTACGTTGTGACGTTTGGTAGCACACAAAGTGTTCCTCCGGCAAACGGGAGTTGCATAATCTCATAGTCATAGGAACATGTATAAGTCATGAAGAAAGCAATAGCAACATACTAAACGATCGGGTGCTAAGCTAATGGAATGGGTCATGTCAATCATATCATTCATCTAATGATGTGATCTCGTTAATCAAATAACAACTCTTTGTCCATGGTTAGGAAACATAACCATCTTTGATTAACGAGCTAGTCAAGTAGAGGCATACTAGTGACACTCTATTTGTCTATGTATTCACACATGTATTATGTTTCCGGTTAATACAATTCTAGCATGAATAATATACATTTATCATGATATAAGGAAATAAATAATAACTTTATTATTGCCTCTAGGGCATATTTCCTTCAGTCTCCCACTTGCACTAGAGTCAATAATCTAGTTCACATCGCCATGTGATTCAACACTAAGAGTTCACATCACCATGTGATTAACACCCATAGTTCACATCGTCATGTGACCTATACCCAAAGGGTTTACTAGAGTCAATAATCTAGTTCACATAATTTATGTGATTAACACCCAAAGAGTACTAAGGTGTGATCATGTTTTGCTTGTGAGATAATTTTAGTCAACGAGTCTGTCACATACAGATCCGTAAGTATTTTGCGAATTCTATGTCTACAATGCTCTGCACGTAGCTACTCTAGCTAATTGCTCCCACTTTCAATATGTATCTAGATCGAGACTTAGAGTCATCCAGATCTGTGTCAAAACTTGCGTCGACGTAACTTCTTACGACGAACCTTTTGTCACCTCCATAATCGAGAAACATATCCTTAGTCCTTTTCAGGTATTTCAGGATGTTCTTGACCGCTGTCCAGTGATCCACTCCTGGATCACTTTGGTACCTCCCTGCTAGACTTATAGCAAGGCACACATCAGGTCTGGTACACAGCATTGCATACATGATAGAGCCTATGGCTGAAGCATAGGGAACATCTTTCATTTTCTCTCTATCTTCTGCAGTGGCCGGGAATTGAGTCTTACTCAACTTCACACCTTGTAACACAGGCAAGAACCCTTCCTTTGCTTGATCCATTTTGAACTGAACCCTTCCTTTGCTTGATCCATTTTGAACTTTTTCAAAACTTTGTCAAGGTATGTGTTCTGTGAAAGTCCAATTAAGCGTCTTGATCTATCTCTATAGATCTTAATGCCTAATATGTAAGCAGCTTCACCGAGGTCTTTCATTGAAAAAACTCTTATTCAAGTATCCCTTTATGCTATCCAGAAATTCTATATCATTTCCAATTAGTAATATGTCATCCACATATAATATCAGAAATGCTACAGAGCTCCCACTCACTTTCTTGTAAATACAGGCTTCTCCAAAAGGCTGTATAAAACCAAATGCTTTGATCACACTATCAAAGTGTTTATTCCAACTCCGAGAGGCTTGCACCAGTCCATAAATGGATCGCTGGAGCTTGCACACTTTGTTAGCTCCCTTTGGATCGACAAAACCTTCTTATTGCATCATATACAACTCTTCTTCCAGAAATCCATTCAGGAATGCAGTTTTGACATCCATCTGCCAAATTTCATAATCATAAAATGCGGCAATTGCTAACATGATTCGGACAGACTTAAGCATCGCTACGGGTGAGAAGGTCTCATCGTAGTCAATCCCTTGAACTTGCCGAAAACCTTTTGCGACAAGTCGAGCTTTGTAGACAGTAATATTACCGTCAGTGTCAGTCTTCTCCTTGAAGATCCATGTATTCTCAATTGCTTGCCGATCATCGGGCAAGTCAACCAAAGTCCATACTTTGTTCTCATACATGGATCCCATCTCAGATTTCATGGCTTCAAGCCATTTTGCGGAATCTAGGCTCACCATTGCTTCTTCATAGTTCGTAGGTTCATCATGATCTAGAGCATGACTTCCAGAACAGGATTATCGTACCACTCTGGCGCGGATCTCACTCTGGTTGATCTACGAGGTTCAGTAGTATCTTGTTCTGAAGTTTCATGATCATTATCATTAGATTCCTCACTAACTGGTGTAGGTGTCACTGAAACAGTTTTCTGTGATGCACTACTTTCCAATAAGGGAGCAGGTACAGTTACCTCGTCAAGTTCTACTTTCCTCCCACTCACTTCTTTTGAGAGAAACTCCTTCTCCAGAGAGTTTCCGAATTTAGCAACAAAAGTCTTGCCTTCGGATCTGTGATAGAAGGTGTATCCAATAGTCTCCTTTGGATATCCTATGAAGACACATTTCTCTGATTTGGATTTGAGCTTATCAGGATGAAACTTTTTCACATAAGCATCACAATCCCAAACTTTAATAAACGACAACTTCGGTTTCTTGCCAAACCACAGTTCAGATTGTGTCGTCTCAACGGACTTAGATGGTGCCCTTTTAAACGTGAATGCAGTTGTCTTTAATGCATAACCCCAAAACGGTAGTGGTAGATCGGTAAGAGACATCATAGATCGCACCATATCTAATAAAGTACGGTTATGATGTTCGGACACACCATTACACTGTGGTGTTCCAGGTGGCGTGAGTAGTGAAACTATTTCACATTGTTTTTAACTGAAGGCCAAACTCGTAACTCAAATATTTTACTTCTGCGATCATATCGTAGAAACTTTTATTTTTGTTTACGATGATTCTCCACTTCACTCTGAAATTCTTTGAACTTTTCAAATGTTTCAGACTTGTGTTTAATCAAGTAGATATGCCCATATCTGCTCAAATCATCTGTGAAGATCAGAAAATAATGATACCTGTCGCGAGCCTCAATATTCATCGGACCACATACATCAGTATGTATGATTTCCAACAAATCTGTTGCTCGCTCCATTGTTCCGAAGAACAGAGTCTTAGTCGTCTTGCCCATGAGGCATGGTTCGCAAGCATCAACTGATTCATCAAGTGATCCCAAAAGCCCATCAGCATGGAGTTTCTTCATGCGCTTTACACCAATATGACCTAAACGGCAGTCCCACAAATAAGTTGCACTATCATTATTAACTTTGCATCTTTTGGTTTCAATATTATGATTATGTGTATCACTCCGATCGAGATCCAACGAACTATTTTCATTGGGTGTGTAACCATATAATGTTTTATTCATGTAAACAGAACAACAATTTATTCTCTTACTTAAATGAATAACCGTATTACAATAAACATGATCAAATCATATTCATGCTCAACGCAAACACCAAATAACACTTATTTAGGTTCAACACTAATCCCGAAATTATAGGGAGTGTGAGATGATGATCATATCAATCTTGGAACCACTTCCAACACACATCGTCACTTCACCCTTAACTAGTCTCTGTTTATTCTGCAACTCCCGTTTCGAGTTACTAATCTTAGCAATTGAACTAGTATCAAATACTGAGGGGTTGCTATAAACACTAGTAAAGTACACATCAATAACATGTATATCAAATATACTTATGTTCACTTTGCCATCCTTCTTATCTGCCAATCACTTGGGGTAGTTCCGCTTCCAGTGACCAGTCCCTTTGCAGTAGAAACACTTAGTCTCAGGCTTAGGACCAGACTTGGGCTTCTTTACTTGAGCAGCAACTTGCTTGCCGTTCTTCTTGAAGTTCCCCTTCTTCCCTCTGCCCTTTTCTTGAAACTAGTGGTCTTTTCTACCATCAACACTTGATGTTTTTCTCGATTTCTACCTTCGTCAATTTCCGCATTACGAAGAGCTTGGGAATCGTTTTCGTTATCCCTTGCATATCATAGTTCATCACAAAGTTCTATTAACTTGGTGATGGTGACTAGAGAATTCTGTCAATCACTATCTTATCTGGAAGATTAACTCCCACTTGATTCAAGCGATTGTAGTACTCAGACAATCTGAGCACATGCTCACTGGTTGAGCGATTCTCCTGCATCTTTTAGCTATAGAACTTGTTGGAGACTTCATGTCTCTCAACTTGGGTATTTGCTTGAAATATTAACTTCAACTCCTGGAACATCTCATATGCTCCATGACGTTCAAAACGTCTTTGAAGTCCCGATTCTAAGCCATTAAGCATGGTGCACTAAACTATCAAGTAGTCATCATATTGAGCTAGCCAAACGTTCATAACGTCTGCATCTGCTCCTGCAATAGGTCTGTCACCTAGCAGTGCATCAAGGACATAATTCTTCTATGTAGCAATGAGGATAAACCTCAGATCACGGATCCAATCCGCATCATTGCTACTAACATCTTTCAACACAATTTTCTCTAGGAACATATCAAAATAAACACAGGGAAGCAACAACTCGAGCTATTGATCAACAACATGATTTGCAAAATACTACCAGGACTAAGTTCATGATAAATTTAAGTTCAATTAATCATATTACTTAAGAACTCCCACTTAGATAGACATCCCTCTAATCCTCTAAGTGATCACGTGATCCAAATCAACTAAACCATGTCCGATCATCACGTGAGATGGAGTAGTTTCATTGGTGAACATCACTATGTTGATCATATCTACTATATGATTCACGCTCGACCTTTCGGTCTCCGTTTCCGAGGCCATATCTGTATATGCTTGGCTCGTCAAGTATAACCTGAGTATTCCGCGTGTGCAACTGTTTTGCACCCGTTATATTTGAACGTAGAGCCTATCACACCCGATCATCACGTGGTGTCTCAGCACGAAGAACTTTCGCAACAGTGCATACTCAGGGAGAACACTTCTTGATAATTAGTGAGAGATCATCTTAAAATGCTACCATCAATCAAAGCAAGATAAGATGCATAAAAGATAAACATCACATGCAATCAATATAAGTGATATGATATGGCCACCATCATCTTGTGCTTGTGATCTCCATCTTCGAAGCACCGTCATGATCACCATCGTCACCGGCGCGACACCTTGATCTCCATCGTAGCATCGTTGTCATCTCGCCAATCTTATGCTTCCACGACTATCGCTACCGCTTAGTGATAAAGTAAAGCATTACAGCGCGATTGCATTACATACAATAAAGCGACAACCATATGGCTCCTGCCAGTTGCCGATAACTCGGTTACAAAACATGATCATCTCATACAATAAAATTTAGCATCATGTCTTGACCATATCACATCACAACATGCCCTACAAAAACAAGTTAGACGTCCTCTACTTTGTTGTTGCAAGTTTTACGTGGCTACTACGGGATTAAGCAAGAACCAATCTTACCTACGCATCAAAACCACAACGATAGTTTGTCAAGTTGGTGCTGTTTTGTAACGCCCCGGATATAACTTTCCCAGTTTGTACTCCAACTCTTGTCGTTTCCGGCGTTAAGTTATATTTATTTCCTCGGGTTCGGGTCTTTGTCTCCGTGTGTTGTTTTCGTTTTCATGCATCTCATATCATGTCATCATGTGCATTGCATTTGCATACGTGTTCGTCTCATGCATTCGAGCATTTTCCCCGTTGTCCGTTTTGCATTCCGGCGCTTCGTTCTCCTCCGGTGGTCAATTGTAGCTTTCTTTCGTGTGTGGGGATTAAACATTTCCGGATTGGATCGAGACTTGCCAAGCGACCTTGGTTTACTACCGGTAGACCGCATGTCAAGTTTCGTATCATTTGGACTTCGTTTGATACTCCAACGGTTAACCGAGGGATCGAAAAGGCCTCGTGTGTGTTGCAGCCCAACACCCCCCCCCCAATTTGGCCCAAAACCCACCAAACTCTGCTCCATGTCCTAGAGCGTTCGATCACGATCGCGTGGCCGAAAACCGCACCTCTTTTGGACTCTCCTAGCTCGCTCTATGCCTATATATAGCCCCCTCCATTTTCGGATCTCTCCTCCCCCTCGAAACCCTAGTTCTAAAAAAACCTCCCCGCACCGACGGACGTGTCCGCCCCCGGCCTGACAGCGTCCGCCGCCGCCCGCGCCCAACCGGGCATCGCCACGTGGCAGCGTGCCCACATCACCGCCGCCTCCCACCGACGCGGGCCCGCAGGCCCAGCGCCGGCCCGTCCGCCGCCCGACCGGGCCAGTTCCAGCTGCCGACCGCGCCTGTCTTCTTCCCCGAGTCCGGCGTCCCGCGCCACCGCGGCCGTCTTCAACTCCGGCAGCCGCCGCGCCTCCTCGCCTGGCGCCCGACGCCGCCCCGCGCAGCCGCCAGCCGCCGCGGCCGCCTCGCCGTCCGGCGACCCCGGCCCGGCTAGATCCGGCCGCCGGCCACCACCTCCTCCCGCCGGCTTGCTGCGTTTCTTCTTCCCGACGAACAGCTACAGTGCCCGGCCGCGCCTCGATATCCGTGCAAGCCCTAGATCTGGGAGAGAGGTTGAAATTTCGTCTAAATCCCCAGAATTTTTTACTTCATATGCTCATGTTCGTTGCCCAGTAACTTTGCGCCCGTAGCTCCGATTTGGACATATAGTATGTCAAAATGTTCGTCTCGACGAGTACATAATTTCATTCCATTGCATCATTTTCATTTGAGTTCATCTTGATGCCCGAAATTCTGCTAGAAGGAGGCTTCGTGAGTTATTTGTCAGATCTGCTAGTTCATCTTAGACTTTTGTCATTTTTGCCATGATTTTTGTGTGCATGCTATGCCTGTGAGTCCTTCATATGTTTTGTTAAGCATTTTGTTTTCTTTCCAAAGGTGCAACCCATGCATTTTTAGGATGTGTGTGGTGACTTGTGCAAGCTTGCAAAGTGAGGCACCCGGTAAATCTGTTTTCAGGGACTTAGTGATTTTCACTAAGTCTGGGATTTTTAGTTCATGATGCCATATGTTCAGCTTGTTTCCTAGTGATCCGTGCCTCTTTTGAGGATGATCAGTAAAGGAGTTTTGTTAATCATATTATGCTTTATCCGTCCATGTCTTTGTTTGAAATTATGGAGCACCCTAGCTTGACTCAATCGAGCTCTACTTTTGCTTCATGGTGAATCTAGGCAGATCGTCAACTCGTTTGCGATTTTGCCGATCCTATTGTAGTTGATCCGTGCGTGCTATGCCATTGTTCTTGCCATGTCTAGCTAGTATTTTGTGCCTTCTTAATGGATGTATGCCTTCCTTGCCATGACTTGCACCGTGGTGAGTGCATCGAGCTCGTTTACATGCCTTCGTGAGTTATATTTCAGCATGTCTCAGTTTTCACTAAGTCTGAAAACTGATTGTGTTTTAGCTATGTTTGTGTGCCCGTTAGTATATTTTGTGAACCCTTTTGGCCCCAGGTCACTTTGGGCCTTTTGTTAAGCTTGTTGAGTAGCTCCACGCCATGTTCTTATTTATCTTAATCAGATCATGTATCATGTTGTTTTGCTGCTTCGAAGAGGGCTTCGTGATCTGAAATTTCAGACAAGTGTTAATTTCACTAAGTCTGGAATCTGTTTTGCATTTGCGTTTTTGCCATGCTTGTTTGAACCTCTTAATGGATGAATTGGCCGTGGCTCAGTGCTAGTCTTTTGTTAAGCATCTTGTGTGCATCCCTGCCATGTACTTAGTTGTCCTGTTTGGTGGCTGTAGCATGTTCGTTGCATTGCATTTAGATGCCTACTTGCTGTAAATCGTAGACCGGTGTCATTCTTAAAACGCTTGCCATTTCCAAACCGTAACTCCGATTCCGGCGTTCTTTATACCGTTTTCAAGCGATTTCATCTCATCTATCCAGTGGCACATTTGGTTTTCCAAGTTGAGGCCAGGTTCATGCATTTCCTGTCATATCTTGCATTTTGCATCCCGCATCGCATCTCGCATAGCATATCATCATTTCATCATATTGCTTGGTCTTGCACGTGGTTGATTGTATCCTTGTTGCTTGTTTGTCTTGTTGGGTAGATCCAGGAGACTAGTTCGCTACCGAGGAGCCCGTTGAGTTTGCTTGTGAGGATCCAGTCAACTCTGACAACAGTGCAAGCAAGATGATCATACCCTCGAAATCACTACTATCTTGGCTATGCTAGTTTGCTCGCTCTTGCTATGCCAATGCTATGATGCCTACCTTTTGCTTGTCGGCCTCCCAATTGCCATGTTGAACCTATAACCCACCATTGTCCTAGCAAACCGTTGATTGGCTATGTTACCGCTTTGCTCAGCCCCTCTTATAGCGTTGCTAGTTGTAGGTGAAGTTTGGAGGCCGTTCCTTGGTGGAACATCTTTTATTTACTTGTTGGGATATCATTATATTGCCATGTTATCTTAATGCATCTATATACTTGGTAAAGGGTGGAAGGCTCGGCCTCTCGCCTAGTGTTTTGTTCCACTCTTGCCGCCCTAGTTTCCGTCATATCGGTGTTATGTTCCCGGATTTTCCGTTCCTTACGCGGTTGGGTTATAATGGGAACCCCTTGATAGTTCGCCTTGATTAAAACTTTTCCAGCAATGCCCAACATTGGTCTTACCATTTGCCTCCTAGCCTTTTTTCCCTTGGGTTCTGCAGACTCAAGGGTCATCTTATTTTAACCCCCCGGGCCAGTGCTCCTCTGAGTGTTGGTCCAAACTAGAGTCCTGTGCAGCGCCCCCTCGGGGAAACTCAAGGTTTGGTTTTAGTTGTATGGAGCGCTCATCTGAGTGTGCCCTGAGAAAGACATATGTGCAGCTCCTATCCGGATTTGTCGGCACATTCGGGCGGTGTTGCTGGTCTTGTTTTAACCTGTCGAAGTGTCTTGAGTTACCGAGATACCGAGTCTGATCGGAACGTCTTGGGAGGAGGTCTATTCCTTCGTTGACCGTGAGAGCTTGTCATGGGCTAAGTTGGGACTCCCCTGCAGGGATTGAACTTTCGAAAGTCGTGCCCGCGGTTGTGGGCAGATGGGAATTTGTTAATGTTCGGTTGTAGATAACTTGAACCTTAATTAATTAAAATGAATCAACCGAGTGTGTTACCGTGATGGCCTCTTCTCGGCGGAGTCCGGGAAGTGGACACGGTGTTGGAGTTATGCTTGCGCAGGTTGTTCTTCTAGCTTCTCGCTCGTGCCTTGCCTCCTCTTCTCGCTCTCTTTTGCGGATAAGTTAGCCACCATATATGCTAGGCGCTTGCTGCAGCTCCACATATATTTGCCTTATCCATTCCTATAAGCTTAAATAGTCTTGATCACAAGGGTGCGAGATTGCTGAGTCCCTTTGGCTCACAGATACTATAACTCCAGATGCAGGTCCAGGTGATTCCGCTCCAGGTGACAAGTACGAGCTCAAGTGGGAGTTTGACAAGGACTCTCAGCGTTATTATGTTTCCTTTCCCGACGATCAGTAGTGGTGCCCAGTTGGGGGTGATTGGGACCGTGTCGCATGTTGGGTTTTCTTCTATTTTGGCGCCGTAGTCGGGCCATGAGTGTTTGGATGATGTATGTTATTTATGTACTCTGATGTGACGTGGCGAGTTTAAGCCAACTATGTTCTCCCCTTTATTATTCACATTACATGGGATGTTGTGAAGATTGCCTAACTTGCGACAGATGCCTTCAATGCGATTATGTCTCTAAGTCGTGCCTCGACACGTGGGAGCTATAGTCGCATCGAGGGTGTTACAAGTTGGTATCAGAGCCTTCCCCGACCTTAGGAGCCCCATTGCTTGATCGTTTTTAGCAGTCGAGTTGTGTCTAGAAAAAAAAATTGAGTCATTTAGGAATTATATATCGGAGAGCTTAGGAATTCTTTTTACTTTCCAGTCTCCTCATCTCTCTGTTAAGGCATCCTGACGTAGAGTTTTGACTCTTCTCTTCTCAAATTTCACTAAAAAAAATTTAGGATCACGCGAGTATCTTGGATTTGTTCCGATGGCTTATGATGAGAATACTGTCTTGGTGCCTCCTGTCAGGGGTTTAGTGGAAGTGTCCCGGGGAGTTGAGCTCTGAGATGTTGTCATCATAATTTTATCGTTGCAATTCTGGAATACTTGAGATATGTTCGCCGACATCGAAAATCTCTTTTATGCAGTTCGTTGGTGAGATAACCTCGACGCCTCCCAGTACTGGGGCGGGGAGTTCGGAGTATCGCCATAACTTGTATAACGGATGCTTTTCGAAGGTTGAGGTAGATGGTTTCCGAAGTTTTCTTGGTTATGTGTTGAAGGATGGATACAGCTGGATGTAGGATTTGCTAGTTTGGGTGAGATATTATGCTTCCCCTATATCCCCAACACCTGATTGCATAACCGGAAAAGTTCGGGAGTTTCATAGGTGGGAATTCTCGTAGCTCTAGTTCTTCTTCCACGGATATTGGTTTGAGATTGGGATTTCTTACCGATTATTCGTTCTTGATCCGTACCTTGTTGATTTATTTCTCTACCTTAATTCTACGTGGCTTCTCAATTTATGGATATGTGACCATTTGAAGAGGAATGCATTCGTTCATTTTGTTCGGATGTGAAGACTATATGTTGCAATTTTCATTCCATTGGATTCAGCTTCAATATTTATCTGTCTATGTGCTAACGATGGTCAACCTCTTCAGGATGGCTCCCGCTAAGAGCACCAGTCAGAACCAGAATCAAGATCCACCACCACCTCCACCTCCTCCAGAGGCATGGCAAGCTGTGATGGCCGCAACCAATGCAAACACTCAGCTGATCATGCAAATTCTTCAAGAGCGCAATCAAGGCAGTCAAGGGAATCAAGGCAGCAACCAGAGTCACTTTGCTACACTCAACCAGTTCCTTGCTAATGGGCCAAAGACTTTCAGCAATTGTGTCGAGGCAACCGATGCTGACGATTGGCTTGTGGATCTGTGTAAGCATTTCGAGTGCAGTAACGTCAAGCCTGAGGACTTTGTGAAGTTCGCTTCCTTCCAACTCAAAGATCAAGCTGTAGAATGGTTCCAGCAATACAAGGATTCCAGAGGTGGACGTGTTATCACTTGGGATGATTTCCGTCGAGATTTCCGAGCTCATCATATTCCGCAGAGCGTGGTTGAAAGCAAGTGTGAGGAATTCCGCAATCTGAAGCAAGGCTCTTTGTCTGTCTATGACTACAACAAGTTGTTCCAGAAGCTTGCCCGCTTTGCCAAGCAGGACGTGCCTGATGAGAAGAGCATGATATATCAGTTCATGGGTGGTCTCAGAGAAGATATTCAGCTCGCTCTTGTTCTCTTCGAGCCCTTGAGATACGATGAGTTCTACAACATGGCACTGAAGCAAGAGGCTGCTCAGTTGAGGTGTGATGCATCCAGGAAGCGAGTCAGAGATGTTACTCCTTCTTCCTCTACTCAAGTGGCCAAGCAGCAGAAGTTTTGGCTTCCTCCTCCTCCGTTCCGTCAGTCGTATCAGCAGAAGAGCAAAGGTGGCAGTGGTTCTTCCCACCCACCCAACCCTGGCTTTCAGAACAAGACTTCGTCTCAAGCTCCAAGATCGAGTGCTCCGTATCACCATCCGCTTTCAGAGGTCACGTGCAACAAGTGCCAACAGAAGGGTCACTATGCCAACAAGTGTCTCAACCAGAGGCGTCTTCCTCCTCCTCCTCCTGTCAGATCGGCAAGTACAGCTGTGGTCAAGCATAACCCCAAGCATGCCAAGGTCAATTTGATGAATGCAGCTCAGGTAGAGGACTCGTCAGATGTGATCATGGGTAACCTTCCTATTAATGATATTCCAGCTAAAGTTCTTTTTGACACGGGTGCATCGCATTGTTTCATGTCAAAGCCATTTTTTACCAAGCATGAGTTCATTTCTTCTCATTTGGGTAAACAAATGGATATCGTTTCTCCTGGCAAACATTTGAGTGCTAGTCTGGAGGTGCCAGATGTTACTATCTCGTTGGGCGACTACAAGTTCCTTTCTTCCCCAATGGTTCTTGGTAACTCGGATATTGATCTTATTCTCGGGATGGATTGGCTTTCTAAACACAAGGCTCAGCTTGATTGTGCGGCCAGGCAGATTCAATTGACTCATTCGTCTGAGGATGTAATTGTTTTTGCCGCTCGGGATAATACCATCCGTCTGTTTTCTCTCAATGAGAAGGGTGAATTGGATGCCATCTCTCAAATTCCAGTCGTTTGCGAATATCAAGACGTCTTTCCAGAAGAGCTCCCAGGAATGCCTCCGCACCGGCCAGTTGAATTCGTTATTGAACTTGAGCCTGGCACGGAACCTGTGTGCAAGCGTCCTTACAAGCTCGGACCTGAAGAGTTGAAGGAGCTGAAGAAGCAACTCAATGAGCAAGAAAGAATGGGTCTCATCCGGCCTAGTTCTTCTCCGTGGGGTTGTGGTGTTCTTTTTGTGAAGAAGAAGGATGGAACGGACCGACTTTGTGTTGATTACCGTCCAATGAACAAGAAGACCATCAAGAACAAATACCCACTTCCCAACATCAATGATCTGTTCGAACAACTCAAAGGTGCCCAAGTATTCTCCAAGCTTGATCTCCGTATGGGTTATCACCAGATTCGCATTCGTGAAGAAGATATTCCCAATACAGCATTCAGAACAAGCTTTGGTTCATATGAATACACTGTCATGTCTTTTGGCCTCGCCAACGCCCCTCCGACGTTCTCTCGCATGATGAACTTCATCTTCAACGCCTACACCAATGACTTCGTTTTGGTCTATCTCGACGATATTTTGGTTTTCTCGAAGAACAAGGAAGATCATGCCAAGCACTTGCGTTTGGTTCTCGATAAGCTCAGGGAACATCAGTTCTACGCCAAGTTCTCCAAGTGTGAATTTTGGCTCGATGAGGTTCTTTATCTTGGTCATATCATCTCTGCCAAGGGCATTGCCGTGAATCCTGAGAAGGTGTGTGCAATTGTGAATTGGGAACCTCCTCACAACGTGAAGCAACTCCGCAGTTTTCTCGGTCTCGCAAGCTATTGCCGAAGATTCGTTGAAAACTTTTCTAAGATCGCCAAGCCTCTCTCAAATCTTCTTCAGAAGCACGTCAAGTACGTTTGGTCTTCGGAGTGTGATATTGCTTTCAACACTTTGAAAGAGAAGTTGATCATTGCTCCAGTTTTGACTCCGCCTGATGAATCCAAGCCGTACGAGGTCTTTTGTGATGCCTCTCTCCAAGGTCTTGGCGTAGTATTGATGCAAGAGAAGAAAGTTGTTGCTTATACATCTCGCCAGTTGAAGCCTAATGAGAAGAACTACCCCACTCATGATCTCGAGTTGGCGGCAGTTGTGCATGCTCTTTTGACTTGGAGACATCTTCTATTGGGAAGAAAAGTGGACATTTTCACTGATCACAAGAGTCTCAAGTACATCTTCACTCAACCTAATCTCAACCTCAGGCAAACTCGATGGGTCGAAATGATTCAAGAGTATAATCCAAGTATTGAGTATACTCCAGGCAAGGCCAATGTGATTGCTGACGCTTTGAGCAGAAAGGCCTACTGCAACAGTCTGATTCTTAAGCCTTATCAACCCGAGCTTTGTGAAGCTTTCCGCAAACTTAATCTGCTAGTTGTTCCTCAAGGTTTCCTCGCCAACCTTCAAGTCTCTCCTACCTTAGAAGACCAGATTCGCCAAGCACAGCTTCTTGATGCTATGGTGAAAAAGGTGAAGATTGGGATTGCCAAGAGTCAGTCCAAGTACAAGTGCTACCGCCTTGATGACAAGGACACTCTCTTCTTCGAGGATCGTATTGTTGTTCCTAAAGGTGAACTTCGTAAAGTGATCATGAACGAGGCTCACAATTCTCTCCTCTCCATCCACCCTGGGAGCACGAAGATGTATCAGGACCTTAAGCAAGCTTATTGGTGGACTCGAATGAAGCGCGAGATTGCTCAATTCGTGAATGAATGTGATGTATGCAGAAGAGTGAAGGTAGAACACCAAAGGCCAGCAGGTCTCCTCCAACCTCTTGCCATTCCAGAATGGAAGTTTGACCACATTGAAATGGACTTCGTGACTGGGTTTCCAAAGTCCAAGCGTGGCAATGATGCTATATTCGTTGTCATCGACAAGCTCACCAAAGTGGCTCATTTTCTGCCTATCAAAGAGTCGATCACTGCAGCTCAATTGGCAGAACTCTATACCTCTCGCATTATCTCTCTGCACGGTATTCCTAAAGTGATATCTTCAGACCGTGGCAGCATCTTTACCTCGAAGTTTTGGGATTCTTTTCAGAAGGCTATGGGCACTAACATCCGCTTCAGCACTGCTTTCCATCCTCAAACAAGCGGTCAAGTCGAGCGTGTCAACCAGATTCTTGAAGATATGCTCAGGGCTTGTGTGATCTCCTTCGGCATGAAATGGGAGGATTGCCTTCCTTATGCTGAATTCTCCTATAACAACAGTTTTCAAGCAAGTTCGGGCAAGGCCCCATTTGAAATTCTGTATGGCAGGAAGTGTCGTACCCCTCTCAACTGGTCCGAAACCGGTGAACGTCATCTGTTGGGTAATGACTTAATCACAGAGGCAGAAGAAATTTGCAAAGTCATTCGTGATAACCTCAAAGCAGCCCAATCCCGCCAGAAGAGCTACTACGATAGTAAGCACCGTGATTTGGCTTTCGAGATTGGAGATCATGTTTACCTCCGTGTCTCTCCTATGAAAGGTACTCGTCACTTCGGTATCAAAGGGAAGCTTGCCCCTAGATACGTGGGACCTTTCAAGATTGTCAGTAAGAGAGGCGACCTCGCCTATCAACTCGAGCTTCCTTTAAACTTTGCAAATGTTCATGACGTGTTCCATGTCTCTCAGCTTCGAAAGTGCTTCAAGACTCCTGACCGCACCGTCAACTTCGAGGACATTGAGCTCCAAGAAGATCTCTCTTATCGTGACCACCCAGTTGCTATTCTTGAAGAGACTGAACGCAAGACTCGCAACAAGTCAATCAAATTTCTCAAAGTCAAATGGTCACACCATTCCGACCGTGAAGCTACCTGGGAACGCGAGGATCACCTCCATTCTGAGTACCCGGAGTTCTTTCAGTCCTAGATCTTGGGACGAGATCTTTTCGTAGTGGTGGAGTGTTGTAACGCCCCGGATATAACTTTCCCAATTTGTACTCCAACTCTTGCCGTTTCCGGCGTTAAGTTATATTTATTTCCTCGGGTTTGGGTCTTTGTCTCCGTGTGTTGTTTTCGTTTTCATGCATCTCATATCATGTCATCATGTGCATTGCATTTGCATACGTGTTCGTCTCATGCATTCGAGCATTTTCCCCGTTGTCCGTTTTGCATTCCAGCGCTTCGTTCTCCTCCGGTGGTCAATTCTAGCTTTCTTTCGTGTGTGGGGATTAAACATTTCCGGATTGGACCGAGACTTGCCAAGCGGCCTTGGTTTACTACCGGTAGACCGCCTGTCAAGTTTCGTATCATTTGGACTTCGTTTGATACTCCAACGGTTAACCGAGGGACCGAAAAGGCCTCGTGTGCGTTGCAGCCCAACACCCCCCCCCCCAATTTGGCCCAAAACCCACCAAACTCTGCTCAATTTCCTAGAGCGTTCAATCACGATCGTGTGGCCGAAAACCGCACCTCTTTTGGACTCTCCTAGCTCCCTCTATGCCTATATATAGCCCCCTCCATTTTCGGATCTCTCCTCCCCCTCGAAACCCTAGTTCTAAAAAAAACCTCCACGCACCGACGGACGT